>NW_025745867.1:252500-279718 GCF_021184085.1 Oncorhynchus gorbuscha | reverse complement strand
TAACGCTCACACACACTAACGCTCACACACTAACGCTCACACACACTAACGCTCACACACACTAACGCTCACACACACTAACGCTCACACACACTAACGCTCACACACACTAACGCTCACACACACTAACGCTCACACACACTAACGCTCACACACACTAACGCTCACACACACTAACGCTCACACACACTAACGCTCACACACACTAACGCTCACACACACTAACGCTCACACACACTAACGCTCACACACACTAACGCTCACACACTAACGCTCACACACACTAACACACTAACGCTCACACACACTAACGCTCACACACACTAACGCTCACACACACTAACGCTCACACACACTAACGCTCACACACTAACGCTCACACACACTAACGCTCACACACACTAACGCTCACACACACTAACGCTCACACACACTAACGCTCACACACACTAACGCTCACACACACTAACGCTCACACACACACTAACGCTCACACACACTAACGCTCACACACACACTAACGCTCACACACACTAACGCTCACACACACTAACGCTCACACACACTAACGCTCACACACACTAACTCACACACACTAACGCTCACACACACTAACGCTCACACACACTAACGCTCACACACACTAACGCTCACACACACTAACACTAACGCTCACACACACTAACGCTCACACACACTAACGCTCACACACACTAACGCTCACACACACTAACGCTCACACACACACACACTAACGCACACACACTAACACACACTAACGCTCACACACACTAACGCTCACACACACTAACGCTCACACACACTAACGCTCACACACACTAACGCTCACACACACTAACGCTCACACACACTAACGCTCACACACACTAACGCTCACACACACTAACGCCACACACACTAACGCTAACGCCAACACTAACGCTCACACACACTAACGCTCACACACACTAACGCTCACACACACACTAACGCTCACACACACTAACGCTCACACACACTAACGCTCACACACACTAACGCTCACACACACTAACGCTCACACACACTAACGCTCACACACACACGCTCACACACACTAACGCTCACACACACTAACGCTCACACACACTAACGCTCACACACACTAACGCACACACACACTAACGCTCACACACACACACACACTAACGCTCACACACACTAACGCTCACACACACTAACGCTCACACACACTAACGCTCACACACACTAACGCTCACACACACTAACGCTCACACACACTAACGCTCACACACACTAACGCTCACACACACTAACGCTCACACACACTAACGCTGCACTAACGTCACACACACTAACGCTCACACACACTAACGCACACACACTAACGCTCACACACCCACTAACGCTCACGCTCACACAACTAACCTCAGTCCCACTAACGTAACCTCCATGTTCTGAGTCACACACACTAACGCTCACACGCACACTGCCTTTTCTCTCCATGTTCTGAGTCTTTCCAGAATAACGCACCTCAGTGCCACAGGAGATATCATAAACCACAACGCAACACAACAACAATTGACAGCTGCCTCTGATTGAGAACCATACTAGGCCGAACTCAAAAACCAACATAGAAAAACAAACATAGACTGCCCACCCCAACTCACGCCCTGACCATACTAAAACAAAGACAAAAACAAAGGAACTAAGGTCAGAACATGACAGTGATTACATAGTGAATGTAGGAGTGATGCCGTGGTTAAACAGCCAGAAAAGGTTACAGGCTGTGGAGAGGTGCTTAGCGAGCAGCCCTCTGAGTGCTATGGTATAACACAGATGCATGCATGCGCTCAAACGTGCATGTTCACACACATACTGTGTGTACTTATGCATGCACACACACACGCGCACATACACACACACTTGACAACTTCAAATCCCTTCTAAATGACCTGGCCAGGAAACAAAAAGAAGAATGTTCTCCGTCCTCCAAACGCAACCACACCATGTTACACACCAATGACCGCTATCCACTGACTGCTGTCGTCAAATGTCCCTACTATAATCCCAGGACCAGCTGGTGTCCATGTATCCTGTAGAGATCTGTCTGGATACATCCCTGGGCTGTGTGCTCTGTGTTGGCTGAGACGTTGGTTCCTGGAAAGATTTATTCTATCAGTTATTTCATATTATTGAAAAGCAAGTCTCCTTTCAATCTTTGTGTTTGCAGAATATCCCCAGGAGATAAAGTTAGCGGAGATACTTTATTATACTGTAGCAGGTATTTTAGGTGACACGTTTCGATTTGTTCCCTGTGTAATGTAAGGTACCCCTGTGTCACCAGGCGGAGCTGGTGGTCATGTTTCAGCTTGGGGACAAAGTGACACTGTGGCTCACATGCCCATAATGCCCCTTGGTACTAGTAACTCTTGAACTCCCTCCTTCTTTCCAAAACTTCTCTCCTCTCCTCCTCTCCTCCTCTCCTCTCCTCCTCCTAGAAACTTTAAATAATAGATAGGTGCCTTGTGTCACCACAATGTTGGCATGTCAACCCATGGCATCTGATTGCCACTTCCAATGACATGATGGAATATGTTTGGCTGGTGTTGGTTTTCACCACGTAAAAGCTGCAATATTGATGAAGGGGTGAGGTTGATTTTTCCACTGCTTTAGTCCCCTGCTCTCTCTCTTACTGTGCCTGTCCCAATCACCTGATACGGGTGGCGTGCTGCCGGGGCAGGGCCTGGCTAATGGGTGGATGGTCAGGTGGGCGAGCAAGAAGAGGAGAAGAGCGAAGGAGAGAAGAGAGGAAGTGTTGTACATTTTCCATCTGCTGTGAAAGTGGAGCAGCTCATTATGGCAGAGTGCTCTCCACTGAGCTGATCTGAAGAGAGAGCAGGAGAGAGAGAGACAGAAACACAGACAGACAGACAGACAGACAGACAGACAGACAGACAGACAGACAGACAGACAGACAGACAGACAGACAGACAGACAGACAGACAGACAGACAGACAGACAGACAGACAGACAGACAGACAGACAGACAGACAGACAGACAGACAGACAGACAGACAGACAGACAGACAGACAGACAGACAGACAGACAGACAGACGGACAGACGGACAGACGGACAGACGGACAGACGGACGGACCGGACGGACAGACAGAAACAGAGACAGAGAGACAGAGAAAGAGAGAAAAGAGAGAGAGAGTGAAAACAATATGTAGCAATGTACGAGTTCACAGAGGCGTGCATGTATGAATGTATCTTTGTTCATGTTTACGGTTGTATGAGTATGCCAGGGTTTGTGTCTGTCTGAAAATGTGTACTCATGCGTGTCAGTGTGGCGCCTGAGTGTTTGCCTTTGGGTGCTGATTCTGAACACTGAGACTGAGCAGTGTGTTAGATCCATAAATTAGGCTATTTGCTCTAGTCTTTGTTGAAGCGTCGTGGCTATAGTATCCCCCTGGGCATTACCTACAATATACTGGCCAACCCCTGAGACTAACTTAGGCTTAGGGCTATGTCTCACACAATCACACACAAACACACAGCCTGTTTCTTTCTTTGTGTCTGCCTGTGTCGTCCTCCTCCTCTGCAGTGTGTTTCAGCTGCTTAGATAGTTAATGCAATTGGGTCTCACTGAATAAATCATGCTCTCAGAAGTCTGTAAATAATGAAGGGAGTTTGCAGTCATACAGATGGAGGTGCTTAACAGGATCAGTTAGAAACTCAGAGGATAGGACTCCAAGACATGGTCTGGTGGCCTGGTGGCCTGATGGCCTAGTGGCCTGGTGGTCTGGTGGTCTGGTGGTCGGTCTGGTGGCCTGGTGGTCTGGTGGCCTGGTGGTCTGGTGGTCTGGTGGTTGGTCTGGTGGCCTGGTGGTCTGGTGGCCTGGTGGTCTGGTGGCCTGGTGGCCTGGTGGTCTGGTGGCCTGGTGGCCTGGTGGCCTGGTGGTCTGGTGGTCTGGTGGTCGGTCTGGTGGCCTGGTGGTCTGGTGGTCTGGTGGTCAGGTGGTCTGGTGGCCTGGTGGCCTGGTGGTCTGCTGTTCTGGTGGCCTGGTGGTCTGGTGGCCTGGTGGTCTGGTGGCCTGGTGGTCTGGTGGTCTGGTGGTCTGGTGGACTGGTGGTCTGGTGGCCTGGTGGTCTGGTGGCCTGGTGGTCTGGTGGCCTGGTGGTCTGGTGGCCTGGTGGTCTGGTGGTCTGGTGGCTTGTTGGCCTGGCATCTCAATGGAAGAGAGACATGGCCTGGCGGCCCGGCATCATACTGGAAGAGACATGGCCTGGAAGCGAGACATGGCCTGGTGCCATGGCATCTTAATGGAAGAAAAACATGGCCTGGTGCCCTGGCATCTTAATGGAAGAGAGACATGGCCTGGTAGCCTGGCATCTTAATGGAAGAGAGACATGGCCTGGTGGCCCGGCATCATACTGGAAGAGACATGGCCTGGAAGCGAGGCATGGCCTGGAAGCGAGACATGGCCTGGTGCCATGGCATCTTAATGAAGAAGAGACATGGCCTGGTGCCCTGGCATCATAATGGAAGAGACATGGCCCGGCATCATACTGGAAGAGACATGGCCTGGAAGCGAGACATGGCCTGGTGCCATGGCATCTTAATGGAAGAAAAACATGGCCTGGTGCCCTGGCATCTTAATGGAAGAGAGACATGGCCTGGTAGCCTGGCATCTTAATGGAAGAAAGACATGGCCTGGTAGCCTGGCATCTTAATGGAAGAGAGACATGGCCTGGTGGCCCGGCATCATACTGGAAGAGACATGGCCTGGAAGCGAGACATGACCTGGAAGCGAGACATGGCCTGGTGCCATGGCATCTTAATGGAAGAGAAACATGGCCTGGTGCCCTGGCATCTTAATGGAAGAGAGACATGGCCTGGTAGCCTGGCATCTTAATGGAAGAGAGACAGGGACTGGTGGCCTGTTTTAATGGAAATGGGGCATTGTCCTCTCCTCTCTGTTGTCCCCAACCCTGTGATTAACACAAAGCAATTCCCTGGTGAGAGTTTCAAAGAGAGTTTCCTTCTGTGCTTTTTGTCCCTCGGGCTTGATGTCACACTTAAAGATTCATCATGGCAAGCAATCATGTCCCTCTGCTGCTGGAGGGCACCATGGAAACACGGATAAAAGAACGACAGAGAGAGAGAGAGAGAGAGAGAAAACCAGAGGAAGATAGAGAAAGAGGGAAAGAGGGAATTCCTCACAGACATGCTGCTGAGAAGACGTCCATTCCGGAGTATGTAAAAGTTATTTCAAAGTGTTTGAATTGTTTTATTGCCACAGGCTTGGTCACAGGCCCAGTGGAGGTTTGTCAGGAGGACAGATAGAGGCACAGGAGCCTCATTAGAAAAACCAGCACCAAAGTGCTCACTGTGGATACATTCACATATCCTTGTCCTTGTCAGGGACGGATCTCCAATCCCCGAAGGTCGAGTTCCTGCGCCGGACCTCTGAAATTATATCGTGTTGAATTAATCTTTCAATATGTTTTCAAATCGGCCCCCTCTTCTTCACCCCCTTCAACTGTAATGATTGATTTCAAGGTCTGGCTGCCAACCTCCCTGAGCTCAGCGGTGCACACAGTCCCACAGGATTCTATTCTCAATAGCCACGACAGACATTTTATATTCGTCCCCCCGCCATTTTGACAGAAGCGATAACACAGAGACATAATTGATTATCCGCTGTGACCCTGTTATGTCTACAACATCAGACTTGGAGAGCTCCAGATGTCTCGTGTGGCATCGCTAGCCATAGCAGCAATAGAACCACGGCCTCATCTGTGGAAAAGAAGAGCAGGCCTAATCCTGCATGTAAACTGGGAATTCAGTGCATTTGTAGGTATGGTGGTGAACTTTTTGGAGCAAAATGGCCGCCTGGCATCACCCAGGTGGGTGCTACACAATTGGTAGTCGTTCAGAATACAAGGGCCCGGGGGCGAGTACGGCAATCCCATAACAAATCAGTCCCCCCCAAATGTCAATGGTTCCCAGTCCCCCTTACGATTCACAGTGCTTTGAGGTTTGTAACAGGCCATTTAAGCCATTACTTGTAGTTCAGATTTGCAAGGAGAAAGACTGGGTAGTACTGCAGGCTAAGTACCGTAAACAGGTTCATTTGAAGACATTAGTTTAAATGTTCATTTCAAAGGTAAATTCAAAGCCAAATATGCTGTAAGTTGCTTCCCAGTGGGCACACCATGTACTTTCAATGTGGAGAATTGGGTAATATCTGGTAGACGCGCTGATTAATGAGATTCCAACCTATTTTCACTCACTCAGAAAGGCAGCCAAAAGTTAGTTGAATTTCCAATGTGTTATCACTATGCTTTCAACCATCTAAAAGCACAACCAAATTCCAATGGGAAATCAAAGTCAGGTTTTTTTTGTCTCGTTGTCACCTAAACATGTTATCACCACACTTTCAACCATTTCAAAGCACAACAAAGTTCAAATGGGAAAACAATGTCAGACATTAACAACTTAATGTGTTATCACTGTTTCCTCATCTAATAGCACAACCACATGACCTGGATTGCAATTGAGATGATTAAAGTGCATGTTATCAATGCCGTTTGAGATTCTGTGCAGATTATAGCAATTGTGAACATTTCCCCCGACCTGCGACCCTGAACATACACACTTTCTATGATTACATAAGAATACATTTATTGTTACAGTAACCTCAAAATATGGCCATGTATGTGTCACTCATTTTAAGGTTGAATAAATACTGTTACATGAGTTTGTAAGATAGCCTTAATAATAGGCTCTTTACTGTCTTACAAAAGTGATATTGACTTGTGTTTGGTTGATAACAGCCAAATATGAACATTTAAAGGAGATGTGTCTCCTGCTTGGATAGTTCCATCTGAGCCACTGGCTTAATCCCATTCTTTATTGGTTTGTTTTTGATGAGATGCTAATCCATCATTTGTTAATAGCCTGTTTACCGTGTTAAAAAAGTGATGTTGAATTGTGTTGAGTTGCCAATGCAACCAAATTCAGACTTCTGAAAGATGTGTCTCTTTTGTAGCGTCATTGATGAGATGCACTGTGTGTACAAAACATTAAGAACACCTGCTCTTTCCATGACCAGGTGAATGCAGGTGGAACCTATGATCCCTTATTGATGTCCCGTGTTAAATCCACTTCAATCAGTGTAGATGAAGGGGAGGAGGCAGGTTAAAGAAGGATTTTTCAGCCTGGAGACAATTAAGACATGGATTGTGTGTGCGTTCCATTCAGAGGGTGAGGTCAAAATAAGTGCCTTTGAACGGGGTGCGGTAGAAGGTGCCAGGTGCATCGGTTTGTGTCAAGAATGCTGCTGGTTTTTCCCACTCAACAGTTTCCTGTGGTGATCAAGAATGGTCCACCATCCAAAGGACATCCAGCCCACTTGACACAACTGTGGGAAGCATTGGAGTCAACATGGGCCAGCATCCCTGTGGAACACTTTCGACACCTTGTAGAGTCCAATTCCTTGAGGAATTGAGGCTGTTCTGAGGGCAAAAGGGGAAGTTAGGAAGATGTTCCCAATGTTTGGTATACTCTGTGTATGATTGATAAAACATGTTTACATTTAATTTGCTCTGTTGAACCTACTACCCTTTGTGATGACTTCGTTAGCGATAGTGAATCTACTTAGTTATTAAGGATCTCTCAATAATCATTCTCATGGTAGCACATTGGTAATAGTCCATGACAAATGTCAAAGCTAAGCAGGGCTGGGCCTGGTTAAATCTGGATAGGAGACTAAAGGGATATCTGTAGGTAGATCATTCAGTAGGAGGTGCTGCCCAGCCTATAGGTTTTTTCTTATAGTGGATATTACGTTGAAGATCTGTAGCTGTTCCAAAGGTACAGATTCTACATATGTTATGAAAGGTTTGTCTTTGTTCAAAATTGGTTACCATCATGACAATTCTGTGGTTTAAATTTTACCCTCAAAACAACAGATTACTTTTTAAAAATCCAATGTATTTTCCACATACAGTATATTCCACGTCACAATATGTTGACAAATTACGTTGAAACAATATTGATTTAACCAGTTGGTGCCCAGTGGGTTACGATCAACATTTGCAAGGCAGAGCATTTTCATAATTTTCCTTCATAGCTTACAACCAAATGATAACATGCTACTTGTATTGACTATAATCGTCTAGTTCATAACAAGATGAACCATCTCATCTTAAAACTTGAACTATCTGCATTTGCACTTTATTACTTTGTTTGCATGGTATGTCCAGCAGTCTGTGGGTAAAACACTTGCAGCAAATCCATCTCAAACACATCAACTGCTTACAGGAAGTGAACTTTAGCACAGAGAGTGCTCTTCCTGTTTCAGTTGCTTGTGGCCATAAAGCGCTGACAGCATCATAAATCTCAGCACTGTTCTAACATCAACAACAGTAGACTTCCCTGCTTATCTTAATGGGATTTTATCAAATCAATGTCACCAATTGATTTTCTCTATTACAATGGAAAAGTAATTTGTTTGGACGTTTTTCAAAGATCAGCTATCTGACCTTCTCAATCCTACTCTTTCTTACTAAACATTTAACCCACCTATTTAATCATTTATTTTCCCGCCATAAAAACATCTAAAGCACTTTGGCAGTGGTGGTGTTATGTAGCGTGCTGTGCATCCATGACCAAAGGTAGCAGCTAGAAGATTCAGTGAACTTGGTATTGGGTCACCTGGGGTGAAGTCCGCTTCTTTATAAGCCAGGTCAGTGGGTTTGTATTATGCGTGCAGGGCTGTTTACTTAACCTTATATTGTTAGACAGGGATTTTTCTTCACATCGATCTTGAATGTGACTTGAACCCATAAACCTCAAGTAGATATGGTGGATATCGTTGACCCGGGTATTTCATTTATTGAATGTGACTTGAACCCATAAACCTCAAGTAGATATGGTGGATATCGTTGACCCGGGTATTTCATTTATTGAATGTGACTTGAACCCATAAACCTCAAGTAGATATGGTGGATATCGTTGACCCGGGTATTTCATTTATTGAATGTGACTTGAACCCATAAACCTCAAGTAGATATGGTGGATATCGTTGACCCGGGTATTTCATTTATTGAATGTGACTTGAACCCATAAACCCCAAGTAGATATGGTGGATATCGTTGACCCGGGTATTTCATTTATTGAATGTGACTTGAACCCATAAACCTCAAGTAGATATGGTGGATATCGTTGACCGGGTATTTCATTTATTGAATGTGACTTGAACCCATAAACCCCAAGTAGATATGGTGGATATCGTTGACCCGGGTATTTCATTTATTGAATGTGACTTGAACCCATAAACCTCAAGTAGATATGGTGGATATCGTTGACCCGGGTATTTCATTTATTGAATGTGACTTGAACCCATAAACCTCAAGTAGATATGGTGGATATCGTTGACCCGGGTATTTCATTTATTGAATGTGACTTGAACCCATAAACCTCAAGTAGATATGGTGGATATCGTTGACCCGGGTATTTCATTTATTGAATGTGACTTGAACCCATAAACCTCAAGTAGATATGGTGGATATCGTTGACCCGGGTATTTCATTTATTGAATGTGACTTGAACCCATAAACCTCAAGTAGATATGGTGGATATCGTTGACCCGGGTATTTCATTTATTGAATGTGACTTGAACCCATAAACCTCAAGTAGATATGGTGGATATCGTTGACCCGGGTATTTCATTTATTGAATGTGACTTGAACCCATAAACCTCAAGTAGATATGGTGGATATCGTTGACCCGGGTATTTCATTTATTGAATGTGACTTGAACCCATAAACCTCAAGTAGATATGGTGGATATCGTTGACCCGGGTATTTCATTTATTGAATGTGACTTGAACCCATAAACCTCAAGTAGATATGGTGGATATCGTTGACCCGGGTATTTCATTTATTGAATGTGACTTGAACCCATAAACCCCAAGTAGATATGGTGGATATCGTTGACCCGGGTATTTCATTTATTGAATGTGACTTGAACCCATAAACCTCAAGTAGATATGGTGGATATCGTTGACCCGGGTATTTCATTTATTGAATGTGACTTGAACCCATAAACCTCAAGTAGATATGGTGGATATCGTTGACCCGGGTATTTCATTTATTGAATGTGACTTGAACCCATAAACCTCAAGTAGATATGGTGGATATCGTTGACCCGGGTATTTCATTTATTGAATGTGCTCCAATTTGGATGATTGTTATGTAGCTATTGAGAGTTCTTCACCTTGTGAAGTGCAGGTCGATGTGTGTGTGTGTGTGTGTGTGTGTGTGTGTGTGTGTGTGTGTGTGTGTGTGTGTGTGTGTGTGTGTGTGTGTGTGTGTGTGTGTGTGTGTGTGTGTGTGTGTGTGTGTGTGTGTGTGTGTGTGTGTGTGTGTGTGTGTGTGGGTGCGTGTGTGTCTGTGTGCTTGTGCACTCACACTATGGGCAGGACATAGACACTTGACCAACAAATCAAATCACATTTTATTTGTCACATGTGCCGAAAAGAACAGGTATACCTTACAGTGAAAATAACAATAGCGAGATAATAACAGAGAGTAGCAGCAGCATAAAGGGGGGGGGGCAATGCAAATAGTCCTGATGGCCATTTCATTTGATGTTCAGTAGTCTTATGGCTTGGGGGTAGAAGCTGTTTAGAAGCCTCTTGGACCTAGACTTGGCGCTTCGGCACCGCTTGCCATGCGGTAGCAGAGAGAACAGTCTATGACTAGGGTGGCTGGAGTCTTTGATAATTTTTAGGGCCTTCCTCTGAAACCGCCTGGTATAGAGGTCCTGGATGGCAGGAAGCTTGACCCCGGTGATGTACTGGGCTGTACGCACTACCCTCTGTAGTGCCTTGTGATCGGAGGCAGAGCAGTTGCCATACCAGGCAATGATGCAACCAGTAATGCTCTCGATGGTGTAGCTGTAGAACCTTTTGAGGATCTGAGGACCCATGCCAAATCTTTTCAGTCTCCTGAAAGGGAATAGGTTTTGTCGTGCCCTCTTCACGGCTGTCTTGGTGTGCTTGGTACATGTTGCGTGATATGTGTGTTTATCTTGCAATTGAACTCTATATGACCTCTTTGGACCTGGGTGTGTGGAGGAGTGGGGGGGTTCATAACACATCAACACTCTGCTGCAACTCTCACTGCCAGCGCCATCACACTAATGTGTGTAAAGAAGTCATTACAAGCACCCCTGCTCTCTCTCCCTTTAGTCATTAAGCTTCTCAAGGGGCTTCGCACCATTTAGAAGGAGATTACAGATATTATTATGTTGCATCTAGTATTTCTTTGGTTTCTTTAAAGCTTGTTGAGTTATCACCCAGAGGAAGCTAAAGCTGTACGCTTCCCATAACCATTGACAGCATAGGTACTTTGTGGTTTATTCAGTTGTGACTTGATTCTTGACTTTGTTAGCATGCTAGCTCCTAAATAGCTAGCACAGCAGGCTAGCAGCTGTGGCCCATTGCTCTACATGTTGAATGGCACTGTGTTGTCACTGTGGTGCTCCATGTAGACACACAACCATTACAGTAGTATCAGCCCCCCCTTCGCTAGCCCCATTGTCTCCTTGGTATCATAGTCATTAGCGGCGATAGCTGTTAGATCATGCTCATGAAGTCAAAGCTGCCTGTGGTGGCAATTAAAATAACCATCACTGTCTGTGGTGGGAGGATGGATAGGAAGGGGAGGGTTCTTGGGATCATTTGGAATAATTGGAATGGCTGGAGCTGTCCCAAGAGATGGTTGTGTGTAGGGAGACAAACTGTATATGTGTGTGTGTGTGTGTGTGTGTGTGTGTGTGTGTGTGTGTGTGTGTGTGTGTGTGTGTGTGTGTGTGTGTGTGTGTGTGTGTGTGTGTGTGTGTGTGTGTGTGTGTGTGTGTGTGTGTGTGTGTGTGTGTGTGTGTGTGTGTGTGTGTGTGTGTGATTACCACCCTCTATGGGTGCTTGTTTCCAGTCTTTTTCCCTCTCCCTTTACATGCCCCCCCCCCTCCTGTTCTCCCTCTCCTCTCTCCTCCCCTCCCCCTCACTCTCCCACTCACTGTCTCTGTCTCTCTCCCTCCACCTCCCCTACCCCTCTCTCCCTCTCTCCCTCTCCTCCCCTCCCACCTCTCTCCCTGTCTCTCTCTCTCTCCCTTATTCTCTTCCTACCCCTCTCTATTCCCCTCTCCCATTCTTTGCCTCCTTCCCTCTCCTTCCCCCTGTCTCTCTCTCTCCCTCCCCCTTTCCACTCTCTCTCTGTATCCCCCCCTCTCTCTCTGATCTCCCACCCCCTTTCCACTCTCTCTCATGTCTCTCTCTCTCTCTCTCTCTCTGTATATCTCCCCTCTCTCTTCTCTCTCCTCTCCCTCTCCCCTCTCTCCCCAGGAAGAGCTCTCCGTCTCCTCTCTCTCTCTCTCTGGTCTCTCTCTCTCTCTCTCTCTCTCTCTCTCTCTCTCTCTCTCTCTCCCTCCCCCTCCTCATCTCCCGTTCTCTGTCTCTCTCCCTCTTGCTCCCCCTATCCCCCCTCTCCTCTCTCTCTCTCTCTCTCTCTCTCTCTCTCTCTCTCTCTCTCTCTCTCTCTCTCTCTCTCCCCTCCCCTCTCCCTCTCTCTCTGTCTCTGTCTCTCTCCCTCCCCCTCCTCATCTCCCGTTCTCTGTCTCTCTCCCTCTTGCTCCCCCTATCCCTCTCCCACTCTGTCTCTCTCCCTCTTGCTCCCCCTATCCCTTATGGCCACAGACCCTGGCATTCCACCCACTCAGCACTAACAGTTTAACTCAGGGCACGACAGGCGTGTTTTTGTGTGCGTGTGTGTGCACCTGTGCACGTGCGTGTGTGTGTGTGGTTGGCAGTGTGGCAGGCAAGCAGAAAGGCAGGCAGGCAGGGCACATATGTCCCGATAGCGATACCAGGCCATGGCAACACATTAACACTTGTTAATATCAGCAGGATGAGCCGTGGTGGCACAGTGACAGGTAGTGATGTAACGTAGCCCTCAGGGCACCCAGTAACTGGCAGCAGTGCCCGCTGTGGTGAGATCTCTTTCCTCTTCACCTTTCCTATTAAGAATAGGAACTCATGTGCTAGGCTAGTGTAATGCTAATAATTATAATAACAATAATAATAACACTAATAGTAAGTAGAGCGATGTTCATTTACAGACAGAAATTACAAAGTGCTTTACATTGTGAGCGACCATTAAAAAGATACTTTCAAAAACAGGTAAAAATATTAAGCGGGAATTAAAAGATCACTAATGGCCTAGTAAAATACAAGATACTCAAAATAATAAAGGCTTGTGTAACGCTAGCTGTGTGCTATGCTAGGCTGGATGTAGTATGGTAAGGCTTGTGTAATGCTAGCTGTGCTATGCTAGGCTTTATGCGGTGTGGTAAGACTTGTGTAATGCTAGCTGTGCTATGCTAGGCTTTATGCGGTGTGGTAAGACTTGTGTACTGCTAGCTGTGCTATGCTAGGCTTTATGCGGTGTGGTAAGGCTTGTGTACTGCTAGCTGTGCTATGCTAGGCTTTATGCGGTGTGGTAAGGCTTGGTACGGTGTGCAGCTTCAAAAATGCAGAAAGGCATGCTGCAGGAGGGAAGGCTTGTGTAATGCTAGCTGTGCTATGCTAGGCTTTATGCGGTGTGGTAAGACTTGTGTAATGCTAGCTGTGCTATGCTAGGCTTTATGCGGTGTGGTAAGACTTGTGTAATGCTAGCTGTGCTATGCTAGGCTTTATGCAGTGTGGTAAGACTTGTGTAATGCTAGCTGTGCTATGCTAGGCTTTATGCGGTGTGGTAAGACTTGTGTAATGCTAGCTGTGCTATGCTAGGCTTTATGCGGTGTGGTAAGACTTGTGTAATGCTAGCTGTGCTATGCCAGGCCGTGGTCATGTATTCCAATCTGTTTGCTGATATGGAAGGCTTCAGTTTTCCAATGGACGATGTCATTTAGCCAGAGGAAGAGAACTTCAACCCAGTTAACGTTGCTCCTATTCAAGACAGAGATACTGTCCTGAATGCTTGTAGGCCCATGTGTCAAGGTGTACATGTCTGTGTGAGAGGGTGAGTGTATTGCATAATGACTTATGTATAGCCTAGTACCTGCATAATAAACCTGCCAGCCATATATAGTCTCCATTTCTCAGGTTGTTTCCTTCTACAGATGTAGGATCTTCATTTGAGCCAGTTGCTACAGAAGGAAAATAATCCTGAAGCGACAGGAAATGTGAATTATTATTATAATTAATGGAGGAAAGCAGCTTGTGTCGTACATTTGACTGCTGTGTGATATCATTTCAAGACTTGAACCTAAAGATCAGTCAAGGAGTTTTACCATGTACAGTGAGCTCCAAAAGTATTAGGACAGTGACTCATTTTTCTTTTTATTCCTTTGTTCTACAATCACTATGAGGTTAAGGTGCAGACTGTCAGCTTTCATTTGAGGGAACTGTTTAGAAATTACAGCACTTTTTGTACATTGTCCCCCCATTTTATGGGTCCAAAAGAATTGGGACAAATTCACCAATTTGTTTGTTAAAGTAGTACAAAATGTCGTATTTGATCCCGTATTCCTCGCACGTTGGAGGCATTTGCTGTTTGTTTTGGTTGTGTTTAAAATGATGAATTATTTACCATTGTCCAAGAAACCGAGCTTGGAAACAAGCTAGGTTTCCATCCAATTGGGGATACATTTTAATGCGAATATTCTAAATCTGCATAAAAACACTATGCTAATTCTCTCAACATAAATGTGTTTCCGTCAAATGGACTTGTTGTCCATCACAGGCTGTGCGTATAAACAGTACTGTTGTTGTGATGTTCTCATGTACAGCCAGTTTCCCACTGCATTTTCAACCCCACTGATGGTTGTGGCATTATATAGTGAAGGTGCCCACTCTGGTCTTGGTACCTGCACTCTAGCCAACGGCTCACAGATACAGTGAGATTATAGCCGACATGATGACATTATTATGGACTCACAGATACAGTGAGATTATAGTCGACATGATGACATTATTATGGACTCACAGATACAGTGAGATTATAGCCGACATGATGACATTATTATGGGCTCACAGATACAGTGAGATTATAGTCGACATGATGACATTATTATGGACTCACAGATACAGTGAGATTATAGCCGACATGATGACATTATTATGGACTCACAGATACAGTGAGATTATAGTCGACATGATGACATTATTATGGGCTCACAGATACAGTGAGATTATAGCCGACATGATGACATTATTATGGACTCACAGATACAGTGAGATTATAGCCGACATGATGACATTATTATGGGCTCACAGATACAGTGAGATTATAGTCGACATGATGACATTATTATGGACTCACAGATACAGTGAGATTATAGCCGACATGATGACATTATTATGGACTCACAGATACAGTGAGATTATAGCCGACATGATGACATTATTATGGACAAAATATTATTTATTTTTGTCAAATGGCAGCAAAGCATCGGTCATCATGTCACCAAAATTCGACCCTCGATATTTACAGTTTTCGACCCTCGATATTTACAGATTTTGCCGATTGCTTACACACTGAAAGTGAATGCTTAGACAAAAGCATCAAAGCCATGCCTTTAAAGTACAAACACATGTTCTGCTTTGCACTTTATTTGCAACACACTTGCAAAACACTACACACTGTTTCTTACATTAGATGCTTCGTTCAAGAATGAAATCTCTTGCAATCATTGGGAAAGCACTTCTATTCAAAATGCAAAACATATGGAAGGCCACCTGAAACCTCCAGGCATTAAATTGATGTAATCAGCAATCACACATTATTAGAAGTCATTCATATGCTTGTATGCAAGTGGCTGTTGAGTCAAGCCTTAAAGTGTGTGTGTGTGTGTGTGTGTGTGTGTGTGTGTGTGTGTGTGTGTGTGTGTGTGTGTGTGTGTGTGTGTGTGTGTGTGTGTGTGTGTGTGTGTGTGTGTGTGTGTGTGTGTGTGTGTGTGTGTGTGTGTGTGTGTGTGTGTGCACGCGCTCCATGGCTTTATAATGTTTCACTTATTTCTGTAGCCTAATCCCTGTGAGCTGTTATTATCGACATTCACTGTGTGTGTTAAGATGAGAACGCATGTGTTATGAGAACACGTGTGTTAAGAGGAGAGCCCGTGTGTTAAGAGGAGAGCCCGTGTGTCAAGAGGAGAGCCCATGTGTTAAGAGGAGAGCCCGTGTGTTAAGAGGAGAGCCCATGTGTGTTAAGAGGAGAGCCCGTGTGTTAAGGAGAGCCCGTGTGTTAAGAGGATGAGCCCGTGTGTTAAGAGGAGAGCCAGTGTGTTAAGAGGAGAGCCCGTGTGTTAAGAGGAGAGCCCGTGTGTTAAGAGGATGGCCCGTGTGTGTTAAGAGGAGAGCCCGTGTGTTAAGAGGAGAGCCTGTGTGTTAAGAGGAGAGCCTGTGTGTTAAGAGGAGTTGTGTTAAGAGGAGAGCCCATGTGTTAAGAGGAGAGCCTGTGTGTTAAGAGGAGAGCCCGTGTGTTAAGAGGAGAGCCCGTGTGTTAAGAGGAGAGCCTGTGTGTTAAGAGGAGAGCGAGTGTGTTGAGGAGAGCCCGTGTGTTAAGAGGAGAGCGCATGTGTTAAGAGGAGAGCGAGTGTGTTAAGAGGAGAGCCCGTGTGTTAAGAGGAGAGCCCGTGTGTTAAGAGGAGAGCCCGTGTGTTAAGAGGAGAGCCCATGTGTTAAGAGGAGAGCCTGTGTGTTAAGAGGAGAGCCCGTGTGTTAAGAGGAGAGCCCGTGTGTTAAGAGGAGAGCCTGTGTGTTAAGAGGAGAGCGAGTGTGTTGAGGAGAGCCCGTGTGTTAAGAGGAGAGCCCGTGTGTTAAGAGGAGAGCCCGTGTGTTAAGAGGAGAGCCGTGTGTTAAGAGGAGTGTGTTAAGAGGAGAGCGAGTGTGTTGAGGAGAGCCCGTGTGTTAAGAGGAGAGCCCATGTGTTAAGAGGAGAGCCTGTGTGTTAAGAGGAGAGCCCGTGTGTTAAGAGGAGAGCCTGTGTGTTAAGAGGAGAGCCGTGTGTGTGTTAAGAGGAGAGCCTGTGTGTTAAGAGGAGAGGAGAGCCCGTGTGTTAAGAGGAGAGCCCATGTGTAAGAGGAGAGTGTTAAGAGGAGAGCCCGTGTGTAAGAGGAGAGCCTGTGTGTTAAGTGTGTTGTGGAGAGCCCGTGTGTTAAGAGGAGAGCCCGTGTGTTAAGAGGAGAGCCCGTGTGTTAAGAGGGAGAGCCCGTGTGTTAAGAGGAGAGCCCGTGTGTTAAGAGGAGAGCCCGTGTGTTAAGAGGAGAGCCCGTGTGTTAAGAGGAGAGCCCGTGTGTTAAGAGGAGAGCCCGTGTGTTAAGAGGAGAGCCCGTGTGTTAAGAGGAGAGCCCGTGTGTTAAGAGGAGAGCCCGTGTGTTGTGTGTTAAGAGGAGAGCCCGTGTGTTAAGAGGAGAGCCCGTGTGTTAAGAGGAGAGCCCGTGTGTTAAGAGGAGAGCCCGTGTGTTAAGAGGAGAGCCCGTGTGTTAAGAGGAGAGCCCGTGTGTTAAGAGGAGAGCCCGTGTGTTAAGAGGAGAGCCCGTGTGTTAAGAGGAGAGCCCGTGTGTTAAGAGGAGAGTGTGTTAAGAGGAGAGCCCGTGTGTTAAGAGGAGAGCCCGTGTGTTAAGAGGAGAGCCCGTGTGTTAAGAGGAGAGCCCGTGTGTTAAGAGGAGAGCCCGTGTGTTAAGAGGAGAGCCCATGTGTTAAGAGGAGAGCCCGTGTGTTAAGAGGAGAGCCCGTGTGTTAAGAGGAGAGCCCGTGTGTTAAGAGGAGAGCCCGTGTGTTAAGAGGAGAGCCCTTGTGTTAAGAGGAGAGCCCGTGTGTTAAGAGGAGATCCCGTGTGTTAAGAGGAGAGCCCGTGTGTTAAGAGGAGAGCCCTTGTGTTAAGAGGAGAGCCCGTGTGTTAGAGGAGATCCCGTGTGGAGAGCCCGTGTGTTAAGAGGAGAGCCCGTGTGTTAAGAGGAGAGCCCGTGTGTTAAGAAGAGAGCCCGTGTGTTAAGAGGAGAGCCCATGTGTTAAGAGGAGAGCCCGTGTGTTTGTATCCCGTCTTCCCTCTCTATATCTCTGTGGTGCAGCACCTAGCCAGCTGTCTGACGGCTTGTCAAACTGTGACTAACGGAATACGTCCTCCATCTGAGGTAAATTGATACAATGCTGGGCTAAATTGGACGAATCTTGTGGAAAAAGATGATCCTCTGTAACTGTAATGCCTTCACAGGCAGGGAATAGGAAGAAGAAGAATAGTGTCAAACATATCAGGCGATGAAACACTGTGGCGAAGTGTGTTGGTATTATTCTGGTTGTTTCCTGGTGTTTGAGGTTTCCAAGCATTAACTTGAACCCCTAATGTTATGTGAGATAGACACACGTACACACACTCACATGCTCACTAACACACACACACACACACACACACACACACACACACACACACACACACACACACACACACACACACACACACACACACACACACACACACACACACACACACACACACACACACACACACACACACACACACACACACACACACACACACACACAGCCTTTTCCCTCTTGGTTTGAAGACAGAGGAACACACACCATACATACACAGAGAGAATTTCAGTGTTGATGGAAACAGGGTTTTTCATTGTTTTATTTTGGAAAAACACAAAATTGCAAATGTGTTACAGATACAGGCTAAGTGAAAAAAGCTATGATTTTGCATCCTGTGTGGAAATGTGCTTTTCTTTTCTTCCTAGTTTCCTACAAAACACAGAATGTTCTGGTACAAATGCCCTGCACCAAGACTTGACATCTGGGCAATGGTTTACAGTATTTTGTCAGCCCTCCGCAAAGTCATAAGCTGTGTGTGGGTTAGAGACGGGGAGCGAGAGAAAGAGAGAGTTGCAATGACATCATTGAAGTCACTGTGTGTGTGTGTGTGTGTGTGTGTGTGTGTGTGTGTGTGTGTGTGTGTGTGTGTGTGTGTGTGTGTGTGTGTGTGTGTGTGCGTGCGTGCGTGCGTGCGTGCGTGCGTGCATGCGTGCGTGTCCTTTCATCTCTATTTCCACTGGCAGAGGTTCTCACCTATATGACAAGACCCCCGTTCTCTTCTGTCTTCATAATATCTAAAGGAGATTAGATATGTTGTCACTTCACATGTGTATAACATTGACCAGATGAAAAGCTATAACCAGCTATCTCTCCTATCATTAAAAGCCTATTACCTTTTGATGACTGTTTTTTCTTGTTTTCCAAAGAGGCAGTCCTTTTTGTACTTTTTGTACATGTACCCATCCTCCCCCCGTTCCCTCATCCTCCCCTCCCCCATTCCTCCTCCTCCTTCTCCTCCACCCCCGTCCCCCCCTCTTCCTCCTCCTCCCCTTCTCCTCCTCCACCCCACCCCATTCCTCTTCCCCTCCCCTCATCCCCCTCTTCCCTCTCCTCCTCCCCATCCTCCCCTTTCCCCTCCTCATCCCTATCCTGCCCCTCCTGCTCCTTCTCTACCCCTCATCCCCCCTCCATCAAAGTCCACCGCTCTTTGTTTCCCTCCTCTGCATCCTCCTATGGTGCTTTGTGTGTGTACTGCTGTGCACCCTGGGAAGGCACTGGTGGTGCCAGATGGCGAACGTGGTCGGCTTCACGGTGGGGGATCCTAATGCATGCTGGGAGATTAAGGCTAAGGTCAGTGACTGGCCTCCCCCCCCGGGGAGATATGTTTTTGATAGACCCTCCGACTGGACTGGGACCCTCTGCCCAAAACTACTGACTGGTGGCACAAGCTCACCAAGGGGTGGAAAATGCTTATTTATAGCACCGAGACCATATTTGGCAAGAGTAGAGGAAATCCCTACACTTGGTTTTGGTTTCTCATCCAACCTCCGAACCCCCAGCTTTTTTGTACTCCCTTTGATAAACATCAAATGGAAATATTTGTGCAACTTTGCGAGAAACTGCTTTTATGGTCATGACTGAGCTATACCTCCAAGAAGAGCACGTTTAAGACACAGTTAATGTTCGTGCCGACTGTTGAATTCTCCCTTTTAATCTTTCAGTCTACAATGGTATTTAGGAGCTATATTTAACAAACCACACAGTCACAACGATTGGTAACCCTGGCTATGAATATGATGTTTATTCATAAGTTGTGTGATGTTTGTGGTATGTTTACCGCCAGCTTGGTGAAATAAAGTCATCCGGTATAGTTGGATAATTATTTTTCCACTTGCCTTGGCTATTAATAAGACTACATTGATATTTCTCTGTTGGGCTGTGTGCCATTCTGATTTATTCATCTCATCCAAATACACCTGGGGTCATTTAGAAACCTGACAAAATAGGGCCCGGGGCGGAAGCTATGGGTGCATCCCAAATGGCACCCTATTTCCTATACATGTATAGTGCACTACTTTTGACCTAAGCCCAATAGATCCTGGTCAAAAGTAGTGCACTACATTGGGAATAGGGTGTAATTTGGGACACTGACAATATAATTTCACTGCCCAGCACCTATGACGACCCTCGTTTAGTGTTTGTTTGTTAATTAAGAAGAAATGGGGGACGAGGGCTCCGTTTACCTCCATGTGAAAGAACGTAAATATATTACATTTCCCAAAAAGCTTGTAGCCTATTTGTAAAAAAAAGATCCATCAAGACCGCACAAAACGCAAGAACTTGTAACTGTGATTGTGACGCTAGCCAAAGATATTGTGATCGCCAATGAAATGGGGAAAGTGTTGGATTGAACCCCGTTTAAATCAGTGTTAATGTATGTAAAATCAATGCTCATTTGCACAGCGATATAAAACAACAACAACTAAAATGGAGACCGTACTTTTTAACCTCTTCAATTAGCCAAGGAAAGGTTACAGGAAGACTGCATTCCTTAAATAAGGTGATCCAGAGTTATTTGCCAATGACTAGCTTTCCATAGAATTTCTACATATGCGCATATTTCCTATTCAATGGTGTCTTTACCATATAAATGGAATGATACTGCAGTCATGTTTATAAAAAGTGCTACTGTATACTAATGATACAGTATGTGTAGAAATCATCTGCACAGAAATCCATCAGTTGAATGAGGCATACTATTGGATGGTTTCTACGTTCATCGTTTCTGAATATCAATTGGACTGTCTGTGGTCCTGTATGACTCAGATGGCATGGATCTTGCACCACCAGGATTGTGGGTCACCCATATGTAAAATCTATGCAGGCATGACTATATGTGGCTTTGGGTAAAAGCGTCAACTAAATGGCTTATTTTCAAATCAAATCAAACGGTATTATTATGTTTAATTTGCTCTATAAAAATCACAGGAGGTTGGTGGCACCTTTATTTGGGAGAACAGGCTCGTGGTAATGACTGGAACTGAATCAGTGGAATGGTATCAAATACATCAAACACATGGTTTCCATGGTTTCCATGTGTTTGATGACATTCCATTTGCTCTGTTCTGGCCATTATTATGATCTGTTCTCCCCTCAGCAGCCTCCTGTGATAGAATTAAGCAATAATGCATGGGGGGGTTTGGTATATGGCCAATATACCACGACTAAGGGCTGTTTTAAGTTACGATGCAACGCGGAGTGCCTGGATACAGCTCTTATCCATGGTATATTTGCCATATACCACAAAACCCAGAGGTACGTTATTGCTATTATAAACTGCTGACCAACATAATTAGCAGTAAAAAATACATTTTTTTCATACTCGTGGTATACGGTCTGATATACCACGGCTGTAAGCCAATCAGTATTCAGGGCTTGAATCACACAGTTTATAAATCTATATTTTCTATGAATGTATGACATCATTAGATTTTTCCAGTGGATGCCATGGGCTTGTCAAAACGAGGGTCTGATTGGACAAGTGATTAAGCGTTGATATTTCTCATATCCTGTATGCAGTTCTTGAGTTGATACATTATTCATGGTTCATCATGTTGCACAACGCACAAATGTCATGCCAAAAGCTCTACTTTCCTTCAGACAGTACATTTTGTGTGTGTTGTGTGTGTGTTGCGTGTGTCCATGTACGTGTGAGTGCCTCTATAAGGGTTTCAGCATGTTGACTGAAGCAGCAAATGTAACCATGTGATCTCCAGTGTAGACAGCTTCATCTCAGTCGCACAGACCCAAGTGATTATTGAGTGGTTTGACTCTGTACCTTCTGTCTGTAAATACCAGTATGACTCTGTACCTTCTGTCTGTAAATACCAGTTTGACTCTGTACCTTCTGTCTGTCAATACCAGTATGACTCTGTACCTTCTGTCTGTAAATACCAGTATGACTCTGTACCTTCTGTCTGTAAATACCAGTATGACTCTGTACCTTCTGTCTGTCAATACCATTATGACTCTGTACCTTCTGTCTGTCAATACCTGTATGACTCTGTGTGGTTTTATAGAGTAATATATATATAGCTTCTAAACGTGACCCCTTCAAGACAACATACCCTACTACCTATGCTAAAATCTGCTTGTTTCTCCTAAACTATTACATTTGAGCACCTAATGGGTCTAGAATATGAAAACCTTTTAAATCCTTAAACCTCTCAATGTATTCTGTAGATGTACCCCTGCCCATTGGTACAACCTTTGATTTATTAAGCCAAACCTATCCACAAACAACCTAACACTCCCTGCCTGGAGGCATAGAAACAGCACAACTCGTTGGCCTATCTCAAAGAGGACTGATTGATGCAGTTCCAGACCTAGACATAGTCTCGTCTTTCTTTTGAAGTGTTTTCGGGGAGGGAGGATGATAAGTGGGGAGGGAACGTGGAGAGAGGGGCTAGCATTAGTGCTAGTGATCCATAATAGCTGTACTCTAAGACCCACTACTCTCCTGGATGATAGGGAACG
Source organism: Oncorhynchus gorbuscha (assembly GCF_021184085.1). Lineage (NCBI taxonomy): Eukaryota > Metazoa > Chordata > Actinopteri > Salmoniformes > Salmonidae > Oncorhynchus > Oncorhynchus gorbuscha. Next base: position 256,788 of record NW_025745867.1, on the reverse strand, counting down.
GGAGGAACAGCCACTCTCCCGTTGGAAACGCCACTAAAAGGTTCTTCACCAGGAACTGCTTTTCATTTGGTTGTGGCAGCATTCCTTTGGGCGTATGCTCTAGATAAATGCACTGACGCAATTAGTGGACGTCTTACTCCCCTTGCGTCCATTAGTTCAGGGTATGACGTGTGACGCCATTATATCTGCTGTGCTCTGTGTTTCCCTGCGCTGCGTTTGTGTCCGTTTTGTTGGGTCAATAGCGGAACTAGACAATAATAGCAGTGTCATGACAGCGTCCTCTTAAAACACTGCGCCCTCCCAACGTCGACGTCACGGCTCCCCTTGAACCCTGTTTCCTGTCAGCACTTCCTGTCATTAAGAACTTCCAGACGCACCACTCATCGGAACGGACGGAGAGACGGGTGGATGGATGCTAGAGTGCTATTGATGGAAAGTGTAAAGTGGAGAAGTCAAGCAAGGTACACTGGTTTTCATTAAGAAAGTACTACATCTTAGTTGCGTCTCTTGAGAGCAGTCTCTTTCTCCAAACCTCCACTCGAGTGCCATCAGTAATCCCTTGTCACTCCCGGGCAGGCAGGCTCTCTCATCACAGTGAAGAGAGCGGTATTGATAGGTGTCAAACTCTCCGTGGGATGCCTGTCACTCTTTACAGAGCTCTGATTGGCCCGTGTCACAACGGATCTCCCTCACACCCAGCAGCAGCACAGTTTATTATTAGGAGCCCAACTTGAAGGCGGACATTTTGGCTGAAAGTGTTTTTAATGAACTAGCAGAAAGAAGTAAAAACTAGCTGCTTTGCACCATTGCCCTGGCAGGGGATTACCTTAAATACATCAGTGCTCTGAAAGGAGGAAGGTTGCTTGATAGATGGCCATTTTGGGTAAAAGACTTGAAATAAACCAAAAGGAAGCAGTTACAAACTATTGCTTTGTCCTATTGCCCTGGCACCTTAAAGGATCTTAGCGACATAGCCCTTTGGTCTTATTGCCCTGGCACCTTAAAGGATCTTAGCGACATAGCCCTTTGTTCCTATTGCCCTGGCACCTTAAAGGATCTTAGCGACATAGCCCTTTGGTCCTATTGCCCTGGCACCTTAAAGGATCTTAGCGACATAGCCCTTTGGTCCTATTGCCCTGGCACCTTAAAGGATCTTAGCGACATAGCCCTTTGGTCCTATTGCCCTGGCACCTTAAAGGATCTTAGCGACATAGCCCTTTGGTCCTATTGCCCTGGCACCTTAAAGGATCTTAGAGACATAGCCCTTTGGTCTTATTGCCCTGGCACCTTAAAGGATCTTAGCGACATAGCCCTTTGGTCCTATTGCCCTGGCACCTTAAAGGATCTTAGCGACATAGCCCTTTGGTCCTATTGCCCTGGCACCTTAAAGGATCTTAGCGACATAGCCCTTTGGTCCTATTGCCCTGGCACCTTAAAGGATCTTAGAGACATAGCCCTTTGGTCTTATTGCCCTGGCACCTTAAAGGATCTTAGCGACATAGCCCTTTGGTCCTATTGCCCTGGCACCTTAAAGGATCTTAGCGACATAGCCCTTTGGTCCTATTGCCCTGGCACCTTAAAGGATCTTAGCGACATAGGCCTTTGACATGAGACAGCTTGCTTGATAGGCGGTTCTTTTGGCTTTGATTAGGGAATGAACCAAAAGTTAACAGGAAGCAGTGACAACTCACAGCTTTGCACCATTGCCTCGGCAGGGGCTAGCTAGCTTGATAGGCGACCATGTGGCTCATCAATAGCAGACCCAGAGTCATGCTTGAGTGTGTTTGCACTAACCTGGTTGTTGGCGCACACATGGAATGATTAGCGTAATGAGTTATTTATAGTCGGCTGTGGAATTGCCAGACAACCCGGAGGGGCTGATTAAGCCACTTGCCAATCACTTATTTATGGCTTCCTGGAGGTGAATAACTTGTCTGTCTTTGTGTGGAGCGCCATGGCAACACAACAGGAAGATGGTCCTGTGGAGAGGAAGTGGAACCCTGTGATAGTATCACTTGTCTCTCACTCACTATGACGTTTTCATCGTGGTTACACACACACACACACACATGCACAGAGACACACACGCAAATCACTTTAATCAAAACAAGCCCTCCTTGAACTTACGAGACCTCATAAAAGGTGTTTATGTAAAATTGTGTTATTTATAATTGGAGCGACTCTTGAGGAGTGGAATGCTACCAAAAAGTGATTCTCATTCAGTGTTGTTATGAGTGTGTGGAAACTGCTGCTGTGTGACAGAAACGGTTCCACATCATATTCTCAGTTCCTCAAAACTGCTGGCTCGGCACTTTCTGGTTGTTTTTAGAGAGCAGGAAGGCCTCAGTGTCAATCTTCTCTAGTCTACTCCTATGGTGTTTCCCAAACCTCTCCTCGAGTACCCTCTGCCAGTTCAACATATTTGACCTATTGCAGTACAAGCACACCTAGTCAGCTAAATATCAGACATTAGCTGAAGTGTGTTTGTACTGGAACAGATCAAATACATGGAACGGCCTGGAGGTATTTTTAAAAGTGGTTTGGGAAACACCATAGATGTAGACTAGAGAACGTTGACACTGAGGACTTCCTACTCTCTAAAAACAACCAGAAAGCGCCGACCCAGCAGTTTGAAAAGTGGTTTGGGAAACACCATAGACGTAGACTAGAGAACGTTGATACTGAGGCCTTCCTACTCTCTAAAAACAACCAGAAAGCGCCGACCCAGCAGTTTGAAAAGTGGTTTGGGAAACACCATAGACGTAGACTAGAGAACGTTGATACTGAGGCCTTCCTACTCTCTAAAAACAACCAGAAAGCGCCGACCCAGCAGTTTGAAAAGTGGTTTGGGAAACACCATAGATGTAGACTAGAGAACGTTGACACTGAGGCCTTCCTACTTTCTAAAAACAACCAGAAAGCGCCGACCCAGCAGTTTGAAAAGTGGTTTGGGAAACACCATAGATGTAGACTAGAGAACGTTGACACTGAGGCCTTCCTACTTTCTAAAAACAACCAGAAAGCGCCGACCCAGCAGTTTGAAAAGTGGTTTGGGAAACACCATAGATGTAGACTAGAGAACGTTGACACTGAGGCCTTCCTACTCTCTAAAAACAACCAGAAAGCGCCGACCCAGCAGTTTGAAAAGTGGTTTGTGAAACACCATAGACGTAGACTAGAGAACGTTGACACTGAGGCCTTCCTACTCTCTAAAAACAACCAGAAAGCGCCGATCCAGCAGTTTGAAAAGTGGTTTGGGAAACACCATAGATGTAGACTAGAGAACGTTGATACTGAGGCCTTCCTACTCTCTAAAAACAACCAGAAAGCGCCGACCCAGCAGTTTGAAAAGTGGTTTGGGAACCACCATAGATGTAGACTAGAGAACGTTGACACTGAGGCCTTCCTACTCTCTAAAAACAACCAGAAAGTGCCGACCCAGCAGTTTGAAAAGTGGTTTGGGAAACACCATAGACGTAGACTAGAGAACGTTGACACTGAGGCCTTCCTACTCTCTAAAAACAACCAGAAAGCGCCGACCCAGCAGTTTGAAAAGTGGTTTGTGAAACACCATAGACGTAGACTAGAGAACGTTGACACTGAGTCCTTCCTACTCTTTAAAAACAACCAGAAAGCGCCGACCCAGCAGTTTGAAAAGTGGTTTGGGAAACACCATAGATGTAGACTAGAGAACGTTGACACTGAGGCCTTCCTACTCTCTAAAAACAACCAGAAAGCGCCGACCCAGCAGTTTGAAAAGAGGTTTGGGAAACACCATAGATGTAGACTAGAGAACGTTGACACTGAGGCCTTCCTACTCTCTAAAAACAACCAGAAAGCGCCGACCCAGCAGTTTGAAAAGAGGTTTGGGAAACACCATAGATGTAGACTAGAGAACGTTGACACTGAGGCCTTCCTACTCTCTAAAAACAACCAGAAAGCGCCGACCCAGCAGTTTGAAAAGTGGTTTGGGAAACACAGCTCTTGTTGACATCCTTTCTCTAGTCTCCTAGTGCTTGATATTTTACTAACAGCCTCCCAGTAAAATCTGCTGCAATGAATGTACACTGATTTCAACTCCTCTGCTAACACAATAAGTAAATAGCACAATAAGTAAATAGACCACAGTCACTCACACGCTCTCTGATACACACACAAACAAGACATAGTCCAATGTCTCCCCACCTTCTGGGTGAACTCCACAGAAACACTGGAAAAAGACAGAAACAACCCACTTCAAAGTCAGTCGGACCACTTTTACCATCAGTATCTTGAGCTTTCCCCACAA
>NW_025745867.1:0-247500 GCF_021184085.1 Oncorhynchus gorbuscha | reverse complement strand
TTCTCTTCTCTATCATTCTCCCCAGTCTCTCTTCTCTTCTCTATCATTCTCCCCAGTCTCTATTCTCTTCTCTACCATTCTCCCCAGTCTCTCTTCTCTTCTCTATCATTCTCCCCAGTCTCTATTCTCTTCTCTATCATTCTCCCCAGTCTCTCTTCTCTTCTCTATCATTCTCCCCAGTCTCTCTTCTCTTCTCTATCATTCTCCCCAGTCTCTCTTCTCTTCTCTATCATTCTCCCCAGTCTCTCTTCTCTTCTCTATCATTCTCCCCAGTCTCTATTCTCTTCTCTACCATTCTCCCCAGTCTCTCTTCTCTTCTCTATCATTCTCCCCAGTCTCTATTCTCTTCTCTATCATTCTCCCCAGTCTCTCTTCTCTTCTCTTCTCTATCATTCTCCCCAGTCTCTCTTCTCTTCTCTATCATTCTCCCCAGTCTCTCTTCTCTTCTCTATCATTCTCCCCAGTCTCTCTTCTCTTCTCTATCATTCTCCCCAGTCTCTCTTCTCTTCTCTATCATTCTCCCCAGTCTCTCTTCTCTTCTCTATCATTCTCCCCAGTCTCTCTTCTCTTCTCTATCATTCTCCCCAGTCTCTCTTCTCTTCTCTATCATTCTCCCCAGTCTCTCTTCTCTTCTCTATCATTCTCCCCAGTCTCTCTTCTCTTCTCTATCATTCTCTCTCTTCTCTATCATTCTCCCCAGTCTCTCTTCTCTTCTCTATCATTCTCCCCAGTCTCTCTTCTCTTCTCTATCATTCTCCCCAGTCTCTCTTCTCTATCATTCTCCCCAGTCTCTCTTCTCTATCATTCTCCCCAGTCTCTCTTCTCTTCTCTATCATTCTCCCCAGTCTCTCTTCTCTTCTCTATCATTCTCCCCAGTCTCTCTTTCTCTATCATTCTCCCCAGTCTCATTCTCCCCAGTCTCTCTTCTCTATCATTCTCCCCAGTCTCTCTTCTCTCTCTTCTCTATCATTCTCCCCAGTCTCTCTTCTCTTCTCTATCATTCTCCCCAGTCTCTCTTCTCTTCTATCATTCTCCCCAGTCTCTCTCTCTTCTCTATCATTCTCCCCAGTCTCTCTCTTCTCTATCATTCTCCCCAGTCTCTCTTCTCTTCTCTATCATTCTCCCCAGTCTCTCTCTCTCTTCTCTATCATTCTCCCCAGTCTCTCTTCTCTTCTCTATCATTCTCCCCAGTCTCTCTTCTCTTCTCTATCATTCTCCCCAGTCTCTCCCCAGTCATTCTTCTCTTCTCTATCATTCTCCCCAGTCTCTCTTCTCTTCTCTATCATTCTCCCCAGTCTCTCATTCTCCCCTCTCTCTTCTATCATTCTCCCTTCTCAGTCTCCCCAGTCTTCTCTTCTCTATCATTCTCCCCAGTCATTCTCCCCAGTCTCTCTTCTCTATCATTCTCCCCAGTCTCTCTTCTCTTCTCTATCATTCTCCCCAGTCTCTCTTCTCTTCTCTATCATTCTCCCCAGTCTCTCTTCTCTTCTCTATCATTCTCCCCAGTCTCTCTTCTCTTCTCTATCATTCTCCCCAGTCTCTCTTCTCTTCTCTATCATTCTCCCCAGTCTCTCTTCTCTTCTCTATCATTCTCCCCAGTCTCTCTTCTCTATCATTCTCCCCAGTCTCTCTTCTCTTCTCTATCATTCTCCCCAGTCTCTCTTCTCTATCATTCTCCCCAGTCTCTCTTCTCTTCTCTATCATTCTCCCCAGTCTCTCTTCTCTTCTCTATCATTCTCCCCAGTCTCTTCTCTTCTATCATTCTCCCCAGTCTCTCTTCTCTTCTCTATCATTCTCCCCAGTCTCTCTTCTCTTCTCTATCATTCTCCCCAGTCTCTCTTCTCTATCATTCTCCCCAGTCTCTCTTCTCTTCTCTATCATTCTCCCCAGTCTCTCTTCTCTTCTCTATCATTCTCCCCAGTCTCTCTTCTCTTCTCTATCATTCTCCCCAGTCTCTCTTCTCTTCTCTATCATTCTCCCCAGTCTCTCTTCTCTTCTCTATCATTCTCCCCAGTCTCTCTTCTCTTCTCTATCATTCTCCCCAGTCTCTCTTCTCTTCTCTATCATTCTCCCCAGTCTCTCTTCTCTTCTCTATCATTCTCCCCAGTCTCTCTTCTCTTCTCTATCATTCTCCCCAGTCTCTCTTCTCTTCTCTATCATTCTCCCCAGTCTCTCTTCTCTTCTCTATCATTCTCCCCAGTCTCTCTTCAGTCTATCATTCTCCCCAGTCTCTATTCTCTTCTATCATTCTCCCCAGTCTCTCTTCTCTTCTCTATCATTCTCCCCAGTCTCTCTTCTCTTCTCTATCATTCCCCCAGTCTATTCTTCTCTTCTCTATCATTCCCCCAGTCTATTCTCTTCTCTATCATTCTCCCCAGTCTCTCTTCTCTTCTCTATCATTCCCCCAGTCTATTTCTTCTTCTCTATCATTCTCCCCAGTCTTTCTTCTCTTCTCTATCATTCGCCCCAGTCTTTCTTCTCTTCTCTATCATTCTCCCCAGTCTCTCTTCTCTTCTCTATCATTCTCCCCAGTCTCTCTTCTCTTCTCTATCATTCCCCCCAGTCTCTATTCTCTTCCTGTCTTTCTTCACTCCAATTCCTCCTCTCACTGTGATGAGTGTAACATGTAATGGTTTTGTGATTTTCTATTGAACCAACAAACTGGGATCGAAATTCAATTATCTCCCTCTACCTCTCCATCCTTCTGCTCCTCTCCTCTCCTCTCCTCTCCTCTCCTCTCCTCTCCTCTCCTCTCCTCTCCTCTCCTCTCCTCTCCTCTCCTCTCCTCTCCTCTCCTCTCCTCTCCTCTCCTCTCCTCTCCTCTCCTCTCCTCTCTCTCCCTCCTTCTATTCTCTTCTCTCTCTTCTCTCTCATCACAGCTGAGTCACACCAACTACACCAGAATCAGACTCCTCTACCTGCCATCATCTCTCTCTCTAATCAAATCAAATGTTATTTGTCACATGCGCCAAATACAACATACAACAACCTTACAGTGAAATGCTTACTTACAAGCCCTTAACCAACAGTGCAGTTTTAAGAAAAATAAGGGCTAAGAAAGTATTTACTAAAATAATCTGAAGTAAAAAAGAAAGAAAGAAAAGAAAAACAGAAAAATAAGAAATAATGAAGGAGCAACAGTAAAATAACAGTAGCGAGGCTGTATACAGGGGGTGCCGGTACAGAGTCAATGTGGAGGCTATATACAGGGGGTGCCGGTACAGAGTCAATGTGGAGGCTACATACAGGGGGTGCCGGTACAGAGTCAATGTGGAGGCTATATACAGGGGGTGCCGGTACAGAGTCAATGTGGAGGCTATATACAGGGGGTGCCGGTACAGAGTCAATGTGGAGGCTATATACAGGGGGTGCCGGTACAGAGTCAATGTGGAGGCTATATACAGGGGGTGCCGGTACAGAGTCAATGTGGAGGCTATATACAGGGGGTGCCGGTACAGAGTCAATGTGGAGGCTACATACAGGGGGTGCCGGTACAGAGTCAATGTGGAGGCTATATACAGGTGGTGCCGGTACAGAGTCAATGTGGAGGCTATATACAGGGGGTGCCGGTACAGAGTCAATGTGGAGGCTATATACAGGGGGTGCCGGTACAGAGTCAATGTGGAGGCTATATACAGGGGGTGCCGGTACAGAGTCAATGTGGAGGCTATATACAGGGGGTGCCGGTACAGAGTCAATGTGGAGGCTATATACAGGGGGTGCCGGTACAGAGTCAATGTGGAGGCTATATACAGGGGGTGCCGGTACAGAGTCAATGTGGAGGCTATATACAGGGGGTGCCGGTACAGAGTCAATGTGGAGGCTATATACAGGGGGTGCCGGTACAGAGTCAATGTGGAGGCTATATACAGGGGGTGCCGGTACAGAGTCAATGTGGAGGCTACATACAGGGGGTGCCGGTACAGAGTCAATGTGGAGGCTATATACAGGGGGTGCCGGTACAGAGTCAATGTGGAGGCTATATACAGGGGGTGCCGGTACAGAGTCAATGTGGAGGCTATATACAGGGGGTGCCGGTACAGAGTCAATGTGGAGGCTATATACAGGGGGTGCCGGTACAGAGTCAATGTGGAGGCTACATACAGGGGGTGCCGGTACAGAGTCAATGTGGAGGCTATATACAGGGGTGCCGGTACAGAGTCAATGTGGAGGCTATATACAGGGGGTGCCGGTACAGAGTCAATGTGGAGGCTATATACAGGGGGTGCCGGTACAGAGTCAACGTGGAGGCTATATACAGGGGGTGCCGGTACAGAGTCAATGTGGAGGCTATATACAGGGGGTGCCGTACAGAGTCAATGTGGAGGCTATATACAGGGGGTGCCGGTACAGAGTCAATGTGGAGGCTACATACAGGGGGTGCCGGTACAGAGTCAATGTGGAGGCTATATACAGGGGGTGCCGGTACAGAGTCAACGTGGAGGCTATATACAGGGGGTGCCGGTACAGAGTCAATGTGGAGGCTACATACAGGGGGTGCTGGTACAGAGTCAATGTGGAGGCTATATACAGGGGGTGCCGGTACAGAGTCAATGTGGAGGCTATATACAGGGGGTGCCGGTACAGAGTCAATGTGGAGGCTATATACAGGGGGTGCCGGTACAGAGTCAACGTGGAGGCTATATACATGTGGGGTGCCAGGGGGTGCTGTACAGAGTCAATGTGGAGGCTATATACAGGGGGTGCCGTACAGAGTCAATGTGGAGGCTATATACAGGGGGTGCCGGTACAGAGTCAATGTGGAGGCTATATACAGGGGGTGCCGGTACAGAGTCAATGTGGAGGCTATATACAGGGGGTGCCGGTACAGAGTCAATGTGCGGAGCAGAGGTTAGTCAAGGTAATTGAGGTAATATGTACATGCAGGTAGCGGTAAAGTGACTATGCATGGATAATAAACAGAGAGTAGCAGCAGCGTAAAAATGGGGGTGGGGGGTAGGACAATGCATACACCCTGTAGTGCCTTACGGTCAGAGGCCAAGCAGTTGCCATACCAGGCGTGATGCAACCAGTTCTCAATGGTGCAGCTGTAGAACTTTTTGAGGATCTGAAGACCCATGCCAAATCTTTTCAGTCTCCTGAGGGGGAATATGCGTTGGTGTGTTTGGACCATGATAGTTTGTTGGTGATGTGGACAGCAAGGAACTTGAAGCTCCCAACCTGTTCCACTACAGCCCCGTCGATGAGAATGGGGGCGTAGTCGGTCCTCCTTCTCCTGTAGTCGACAATCATCTCCTTTGTCTTGATCACGTTGAGGGAGAGGTTGTTGTCCTGGCACCTCACTGCTAGGTCTCTGACCTCCTCCCTATAGGCTGTCTCATTGTTGTCGGTGATTAGGCCTACCACTGTTGTGTCGTCGGCAAACTTAATGATGGTGTTGGAGTCATGCTTGGCCTTGCAGTCATGGGTGAACAGGGAGTACAGGAGAGAACTGAGCACGCACCCCCGAGGGGCCCCCGTGCTGAGGATCAGTGTGGCAGATGTGTTGCTATCTACCCTCACCACATGATGATCAGGAATTCCAGGATCCAGTTGTAGAGGGAGATGTTTAGTCCCAGGGTCTTTAGCTTAGTGATGAGCTTTGAGGACACTATGGTGTTGAACGCTGATCTGTAGTCAATGAATATCATTCTCAGATAGGTGTTCCTTTTGTCCAGGTGGGAAAGGGCAGTGTGGAGTGCAATAGAGATTGCATCTGTGGATCTGTTGGGGTGGTATGCAAATTGGAGTGGGTCTAGGGATCCTGGGATAATGGTGTTGATGTGAGCCATGACTAGCCTTTCAAAGCACTTCATGGCTACAGACATGAGTGCTTGTTAGGTATGCATAAATGGCTGCAAGGTAGTCAGGCGCAGGAGAGAAGATAGTGGGTAGCAAACGGAACATTTTATTTAGGCGAACCAAAAGCACACGGCACAACGAACACGAAATACAATACGGGTTGCCATAACCCAGCGCAACCAGACATATATGTGCATACATGAAACAGATAAACAATACCACACAAAGACATGGGGGGAAACAGAGGGTTAAATACACAACACCGGTGCGAACACGGTGACGGTCTGCACCCACTTTCTGGTGCAGTACGGCGCACTGAAGGTGGATATGGGCGGCGTCTCATGTTTCCTCCGCGTGCCGGAACTAGTCGTCCACTGCAGGAGCCTCAGTCTGACTCTGATGCCAAGGAGCCAGAACCGGCTGATACCCCAATACACACTGGAAGGGGGTGAGGTTAATGGAGGAGTGGCGGAGCGAGTTCTGGGCCATCTCTGCCCAGGGTACGAACCCTGCCAACTCCCCCGGCCGGTCCTGGCAATAGGACCTCAGAAACCTACCCACATCCTGGTTTACTCTCTCCACCTGCCCGTTACTCTCGGGGTGAAAACCTGAGGTAAGGCTGACCGAGACCTCCAGACGTTCCAGACCCTTGAAGTGAATTGGGGACCTTGATCAGACACTATATCCTCAAGCACCCCGTAGTGCCGGAAGACGTGCGTAAACATGGCCTCCACAGTCTGTAGGGCCGTAGGGAGACTGGGCAAAGGGAGGAGACGGCAGGACTTAGAGAAACGATCCATAACGACCAGGATTGTGGTGTTTCCCTGTGATGGGGGAAGATTGGTCAGGAAATCAATCGACAGGTGCGACCATGGCCGCTGTGGGTAAGGGATGTAACTTACTTCCTAGGATCTATTGGGCTCCTAGGTGCCTAGGAGCCTTACACTGGGCGCACACCGAGCAGGAGGAAACATAAACCCTCACATCCTTAGCCAAAGTGGGCCACCAGTACTTCCCGCTCAGACAGCGCACCATCTGACCGATGCCTGGATGACCAGAGGAGGGTGACGTGTGGGCCCAATAGATCAGCCAGTCACGGACAGCAGATGGAACGTACAGACGCCCAGCGGGACACTGGAGGGGAGCGGGCTCTGTACGCAACGCCTGCTCAATGTCGGTGTCCAGCTCCCACACTACCGGTGCCACCAGGCAGGAGGCCGGGAGTATGGGAGTAGGATACATGGGCCGCTCCTCTGTGTCCAACAGCCGGGACAGTGCGTCTGCCTTCAAGTTCTGAGAACCTGGTCTGTAAGAAAGTGTGAAAACAAAACGGGTGAAAAACATGGCCCACCTTGCCTGGCGAGGGTTCAGTCTCCTCGCCACCCAGATGTACTCCAGATTGCGGTGGTCAGTCCAGATGAGAAAAGGGTGTTAAGCCCCCTCAAGCCAATGTCTCCACACCTTCAAAGTTTTGACGACAGCCAACAACTCCCGGTCCCCCACTTCATAGTTTCGTTCCGCCGGGCTGAGCTTCCTCGAGAAGAAGGCACAGGGGCGGAGCTTCGGTGGCGGATCCAAGCCCTGAGAGAGCACAGCTCCTATCCCAGCCTCGGACGTGTCCACCTCCACTATGAACGCCAAAGAGGGATCCAGATGAGCAAGCACGGGAGCCGATGTTAACAGGGCTCTCAGGCGACTAAAAGCCCTGTCCACCTCAGCTGTCCACTGCAAGCGCACCGGGGCCCCCTTCAGCAGTGAGGTAATGGGAGCCGCTACCTAGTTGGCAAACCCTCCTTTACCGTGGTGCGAGTCGGCCAATTACGCACGGCTGCAATTAGGTCTCCATTTCCAACCCTGAGGTGGAAATGTGATACCCTAGAAAGGAGACGGACTGTTGAAAGAACCGCCATTTCTCAGCCTTGGCGTACAGGTCGTGCTCCAACAGGCAACCAAGCACCTTGCGCACCAGGGACACTTGTTCGGGCGTGTAGCGGAGTATATCAGAATGTCACCAATATACACCACCACACCCTGCCCGTGCAAACTAACCAGGGTAGGCCCAGCACCACGGGAAACGCAGGAGAGTCAATCATGAAGAGAATAATTCTCTCGGTATGACCCCCCTGCGTCACCATGCCCAAAGGAGCGGTGACCTCCCTAATCAACCCTGACCCTAATGGTTGACTATCTAAGGCGTGAACGGGGAAGGGCACATCAACGGGAACGATGGGGATCCATAAACTATGGGCAAATGGTCTGTCAATAAAATTCCCAGCCGCACCTATCGACGAGCGCCTTATGCTGGGAATGTGGGGAAAACTCAGGAAAAGTAACAAACAAAAACATGTGTGTAACAGAGGCCTCTGGGTGAGAATGGTGCCTTCTCACCTGGGGTGACGCCAGAGTGCCCTGCCTGCTGCCTCGAACCCTATTGATTATATTATGTGCTTATATTATGTGGTTATGTTATGTGGTTATATTATGTGGTTATGTTATTGGTTATATTATGTGGTTATGTTATTGGTTATATTATGTGGTTATATTATGTGGTTATGTTATTGGTTATATTATGTGGTTATGTTATTGATTATATTATGTGGTTATGTTATTGGTTATATTATGTGGTTATGTTATTGGTTATATTATGTGGTTATGTTATTGGTTATATTATGTGGTTATGTTATTGGTTATATTATGTGGTTATGTTATTGGTTATGTTATTGGTTATATTATTGGTTATATTATGTGGTTATATTATGTGGTTATGTTATTGGTTATATTATGTGGTTATGTTATTGGTTATATTATGTGGTTATGTTATTGGTTATATTATGTGGTTATGTTATTGGTTATATTATGTGGTTATGTTATTGGTTATATTATGTGGTTATGTTATTGGTTATATTATGTGGTTATATTATGTGGTTATGTTATTGGTTATATTATGTGGTTATATTATGTGGTTATGTTATTGGTTATATTATGTGGTTATGTTATTGGTTATATTATGTGGTTATGTTATTGGTTATATTATGTTTTTATGTTATTGGTTATATTATGTTTTTATGTTATTGGTTATATTATGTGGTTATATTATGTGGTTATGTTATTGGTTATATTATGTGGTTATGTTATTGGTTATATTATGTGGTTATGTTATTGGTTATATTATGTGTCATGTTTGTCATTTATTATCATGTCTTGTCCCTGTGCTCCCCATTCTGTTCGTTTCCCTCTGCTGGTCTTATTGGGTTCTTTCCCTCTTTCTATCCCTCTCTCTCCCCCTTCCCCTCTCACTCTCTCGCTCTCTCTTCTCTCTATCGTTCCGTTCCTGCTCCCAGCTGTTCCTATTCCCCTAATCATCATTTAGTCTTCCCACACCTGTTCCCGATCCTTTCCCCTGATTAGAGTCCCTATTTATTCCTTTGTGTTCCGTTCCTGTCCCGTCGGTTCCTTGTTTAGTATTCACCGTGCTGTGATTGTGTTTCGCCCTGTCCTGTCGTGTTTTTTGCCTTCATCAGATGCTGCGTGTGAGCAGGTGTCTCTGTCAACTACGGCCTGCGCCTACCCGGCGACCTGCAGTCTGTGGCCGCTTCTCTTGTTATTCCCCTCTACAGACTAGAGGATTTCTGTTATTCCCTGTTTGGACTTGAATAAACTCTGTTTCTGTTAAGTCGCTTTTGGGTCCTCTATCACCTGCATGACAGAAGGAACCGACCAAGGAATGGACCCAGCGACTTCAGACGCTCGTTACACTGCCGTCGAGATCCAAGGAGCCATGCTCGGCAGACACGAGCAGGAATTGTCTGCTGCTCGCCATGCCGTGGAGAACCTGGCCGCTCAGGTTTCCGACCTCTCTGGACAGTTCCAGAGTCTACGTCTCGTGCCACCTGTTACTTCCTGGCCTGCCGAGCCTCCAGAACCTAGGGTTAATAACCCACCTTGCTACTCCGGGCAGCCCACTGAGTGCCGCTCCTTTCTCACGCAGTGTGAGATTGTGTTCTCTCTCCAACCCAACACATACTCTAGAGAGAGAGCTCGGGTTGCTTACGTCATTTCACTCCTTACTGGCCGGGCTCGAGAATGGGGCACAGCTATCTGGGAGGCAAGGGCTGATTGCTCTAACAAGTTCCAGAACTTTAAAGAGGAGATGATTCGGGTTTTTGACCGTTCAGTTTTTGGTAGGGAGGCTTCTAGGGCCCTGGCTTCCTTATGCCAAGGTGAACGGTCCATAACGGATTATTCTATTGAGTTTCGCACTCTTGCTGCCTCTAGTGAGTGGAACGAGCCGGCGCTGCTCGCTCGTTTTCTGGAGGGACTCCACGCAGTGGTTAAGGATGAGATTCTCTCCCGGGAGGTTCCTTCAGATGTGGACTCTTTGATTGCTCTCGCCATCCGCATAGAACGACGGGTAGATCTTCGTCACCGGGCTCGTGGAAGAGAGCTCGCATCAACGGTGTTTCCCTGCTCCGCATCGCAACCATCTCCCTCCTCTGGCTTTGAGACTGAGCCCATGCAGCTGGGAGGGATTCGCATCTCGACTAAGGAGAGGGAACGGAGGATCACCAACCGCCTGTGCCTCTATTGCGGAGTTGCTGGACATTTTGTTAATTCATGTCCAGTAAGAGGCCAGAGCCCATCAGTAAGCGGAGGGCTACTGGTGAGCGCTACTACTCAGGTCTCTTCATCTAGATCTTGTACTACTATGTCGGTCCATCTACGCTGGACCGGTTCGGGTGCTACATGCAGTGCCTTGATTGACTCTGGGGCTGAGGGTTGTTTCATGGACGAAGCATGGGTTCGGAAACATAACATTCCTTTCAGACCGTTAGACAAGCCTACGCCCATGTTTGCCTTAGATGGTAGTCATCTTCCCAGTATCAAATTTGAGACACTACCTTTAACTCTCACAGTATCTGGTAACCACAGTGAGACTATTTCTTTTTTGATTTTCCGTTCACCGTTTACACCTGTTGTTTTGGGTCATCCCTGGCTAGTATGTCATAATCCTTCTATTAATTGGTCTAGTAATTCTATCCTATCCTGGAACGTTTCTTGTCATGTGAAGTGTTTAATGTCTGCCATCCCTCCCGTTTCTTCTGTCCCTACTTCTCAGGAGGAACCTGGCGATTTGACAGGAGTGCCGGAGGAATATCATGATCTGCGCACGGTCTTCAGTCGGTCCCGAGCCAACTCCCTTCCTCCTCACCGGTCGTATGATTGTAGTATTGATCTCCTTCCGGGGACCACTCCTCCTCGAGGTAGACTATACTCTCTGTCGGCTCCCGAACGTAAGGCTCTCGAGGATTATTTGTCTGTGTCTCTTGACGCCGGTACCATAGTGCCTTCTTCTTCTCCGGCCGGGGCGGGGTTCTTTTTGTTAAGAAGAAGGACGGTACTCTGCGCCCCTGCGTGGATTATCGAGGGCTGAATGACATAACGGTTAAGAATCGTTATCCGCTTCCCCTTATGTCATCAGCCTTCGAGATTCTGCAGGGAGCCAGGTGCTTTACTAAGTTGGACCTTCGTAACGCTTACCATCTCGTGCGCATCAGAGAGGGGGACGAGTGGAAAACGGCGTTTAACACTCCGTTAGGGCATTTTGAGTACCGGGTTCTGCCGTTCGGTCTCGCCAATGCGCCAGCTGTTTTTCAGGCATTAGTTAATGATGTTCTGAGAGACATGCTGAACATCTTTGTTTTTGTCTATCTTGACGATATCCTGATTTTTTCTCCGTCACTCGAGATTCATGTTCAGCACGTTCGACGTGTTCTACAGCGCCTTTTAGAGAATTGTCTCTACGTAAAGGCTGAGAAGTGCTCTTTTCATGTCTCCTCCGTTACTTTTCTCGGTTCCGTTATTTCCGCTGAAGGCATTCAGATGGATTCCGCTAAGGTCCAAGCTGTCAGTGATTGGCCCGTTCCAAGGTCACGTGTCGAGTTGCAGCGCTTTTTAGGTTTCGCTAATTTCTATCGGCGTTTCATTCGTAATTTCGGTCAAGTTGCTGCTCCTCTCACAGCTCTTACTTCTGTCAAGACGTGTTTTAAGTGGTCCGGTTCCGCCCAGGGAGCTTTTGATCTTCTAAAAGAACGTTTTACGTCCGCTCCTATCCTCGTTACTCCTGACGTCACTAGACAATTCATTGTCGAGGTTGACGCTTCAGAGGTAGGCGTGGGAGCCATTCTATCCCAGCGCTTCCAGTCTGACGATAAGGTTCATCCTTGCGCTTATTTTTCTCATCGCCTGTCGCCATCTGAGCGCAACTATGATGTGGGTAACCGTGAACTGCTCGCCATCCGCTTAGCCCTAGGCGAATGGCGACAGTGGTTGGAGGGGGCGACCGTTCCTTTTGTCGTTTGGACAGACCATAAGAACCTTGAGTACATCCGTTCTGCCAAACGACTTAATGCCCGTCAAGCTCGTTGGGCGTTGTTTTTCGCTCGTTTCGAGTTTGTGATTTCTTACCGTCCGGGTAGCAAGAACACCAAGCCTGATGCCTTATCCCGTCTGTTTAGTTCTTCTGTGGCTTCTACTGATCCCGAGGGGATTCTTCCTTATGGGCGTGTTGTCGGGTTAACAGTCTGGGGAATTGAAAGACAGGTTAAGCAAGCACTCACGCACACTGCGCCGCCGCGCGCTTGTCCTAGTAACCTCCTTTTCGTTCCTGTTTCCACTCGTCTGGCTGTTCTTCAGTGGGCTCACTCTGCCAAGTTAGCTGGTCATCCCGGTGTTCGAGGCACTCTTGCGTCTATTCGCCAGCGCTTTTGGTGGCCGACTCAGGAGCGTGACACGCGCCGTTTCGTGGCTGCTTGTTCGGACTGCGCGCAGACTAAGTCGGGTAACTCTCCTCCTGCCGGTCGTCTCAGACCGCTCCCCATTCCTTCTCGACCATGGTCTCACATCGCCTTAGGCTTCATTACCGGTCTGCCTTTGTCTGCGGGGAAGACTGTGAGAGCCGCCAATAAACGCAGGATTAAGAGTCCAAGGTATTGTTGCGGCCAGAGAGTGTGGCTTTCCACTCGCAACCTTCCTCTTACGACAGCTTCTCGTAAGTTGACTCCGCGGTTCATTGGTCCGTTCCGTGTCTCCCAGGTCGTCAATCCTGTCGCTGTGCGACTGCTTCTTCCGCGACATCTTCGTCGCGTCCATCCTGTCTTCCATGTCTCCTGTGTTAAGCCCTTTCTTCGCACCCCGTTCGTCTTCCCTCCCCCTCCCGTCCTTGTCGAGAGCGCACCTATTTACAAGGTACATAAGATCATGGACATGCGTTCTCGGGGACGGGGTCACCAATACTTAGTGGATTGGGAGGGTTACGGTCCTGAGGAGAGGAGTTGGGTTCCGTCTCGGGACGTGCTGGACCGTTCACTCATCGATGATTTCCTCCGTTGCCGCCAGGATTCCTCCTCGAGTGCGCCAGGAGGCGCTCGGTGAGTGGGGGGTACTGTCATGTTTGTCATTTATTATCATGTCTTGTCCCTGTGCTCCCCATTCTGTTCGTTTCCCTCTGCTGGTCTTATTGGGTTCTTTCCCTCTTTCTATCCCTCTCTCTCCCCCTCCCCCTCTCACTCTCTCGCTCTCTCTTCTCTCTATCGTTCCGTTCCTGCTCCCAGCTGTTCCTATTCCCCTAATCATCATTTAGTCTTCCCACACCTGTTCCCGATCCTTTCCCCTGATTAGAGTCCCTATTTATTCCTTTGTGTTCCGTTCCTGTCCCGTCGGTTCCTTGTTTAGTATTCACCGTGCTGTGATTGTGTTTCGCCCTGTCCTGTCGTGTTTTTTGCCTTCATCAGATGCTGCGTGTGAGCAGGTGTCTCTGTCAACTACGGCCTGCGCCTACCCGAAGCGACCTGCAGTCTGTGGCCGCTTCTCTTGTTATTCCCCTCTACAGACTAGAGGATTTCTGTTATTCCCTGTTTGGACTTGAATAAACTCTGTTTCTGTTAAGTCGCTTTTGGGTCCTCTATCACCTGCATGACATTATGTGGTTATGTTATTGGTTATATTATGTTTTTATGTTATTGGTTATATTATGTGGTTATATTATGTGGTTATGTTATTGGTTATATTATGTGGTTATGTTATGTGGTTATGTTATTGGTTATATTATGTGGTTATGTTATTGGTTATATTATGTGGTTATGTTATTGGTTATATTATGTGGTTATGTTATTGGTTATATTATGTGGTGATGTTATTGGCCCAGTATCATGTACGGTATGACATGTTCCCCTCTCTATTGGACATAGACATGCCAGATCTACACTGAGTATACAAAACATTAAGAGCATGACATAGACTGACAAACATGACATCTTTCCATGACATAGACTGACCAGGTGAATTCAGGTGAAAGCTATGAACCCTTATAGATGTAATTTGTTAAATCCACTTCAATCAGTGTAGATGAAGAGGAGGAGACAGGTTACAGAAGGATTTTTAAGACTTGAGACAATTGAGACATGGATTGTGTGTCATTCAGAGGGTGAATGGACAAGACAACATACTGAAGTGGCCTTGAACGGGGTGTTGTAGCAGGTATCAGGCACACTGCTTTATGGCTCGTGTACCCTAAGAATCCTGAAGAAAGTACAGGGTGGGAATTTACATGGAACATGGAACAAGAAACCACGAGTAGCGTACAGACATGAAACGCAGAAACAGAGTCAATAACGCCTGGGGAAAGAACCAAAGGGAGTGACAGATATAGGGGAGGTAATCAGAAAGGTGATGGAGTCCAGGTGAGTCTCATTTGGTGGAGGTGCAGGTGTGCGTAATAATGAATAAACTGGCTACATCGAGCGCCAGAGTGGGAGTAGACGTGACAGGCTTGTGTCAAGAACTGCAACTCTACTGGGTTTTTCACACTCAACAGTTTCCTGTTTGTATCAAGGTCCACCACCCAAAGGACATCCAGCCTACTTGACACAACTCTGGGAAGCATTGGAGTCAACATGGGCCAGCATTCCTGTGGAACGTTTTCAACACTTTGTAGTGTCCATGCCCCGACGACTTAAGCCTGTTCTCATGGCAAAAGGGGGAGGGGTGCAACTCAATACTAGGAAGGTGTTCCTAATGTTTGGTATACTCAGTATATGAGTCACTGTGCCACTATTGTTGAATCAACGTTGTTTCCACATCATTTCAACCTAAGAAATGTATGTGATGACGTTGAATGACGTGGAAAATGTATTCGATTAGCAAAAAGTCATCAACGTAAGGGCCTTTCGTCTTTTCTTCACCAAGTTTGAACCTACATCCATTGACATGGTGACCCTTTTTGTGGATTTCACGTTGAATTCATGTTAGTTGACAACTCAACCAAATGTAAATCAAAACTAGACATTGAACTGACGTTTGTGTCCAGTGGGGGGTTCTATTGGATAGGTCACACAGTGGGAGTTAATGGACCCACTACCACAGAACTTTCATCCCATTTTCTCACATCACTTTCAAGAAAAGTGTGTGTGCGTGTGTGTTCCCAAAACCACATTCTGCTGATAGGATTACAGGACTGCTATTTGTTTTGCAGTTAACATAGACTAATGAGTATTAATGTTGGTCCTAGGTTACTGTATGTGTGAGTCAGTGGCCGTCGGTGCCGTTTAAGATGAGGGAGGACGTTTTATTTTTTTTCATGAGCATGGCCTTATTTCTATTACAGCATCTTGGATGACTGTCATTCATATTCCATTCCCCTAGTTAAATATAACATTGATAAGTTTAGGCTACTACATGATACTTGATATTTCCCTATACCCATCATGAGGTTGCTACAACCTATAAATAAAAGTTTTGAACGTAAATGTACACAGGTTGAGAGATGACAGACGGTGACACATGGACAGACAGTAACACATTCAATACCGCCTTGCACACTCTTGCCTGCATCTACAGTAGCTGATCTAGGGTGTAATCATTAGTCCAACAGTTGCAAACAAGTGTTTTTATTGGGCAGATTCAAGTATTTTGTCCCCGTTTTGTTCCGTTTGCTTCCGTTTAAGAAATGTTTCTCAACTGAATCGGCGGAATGAATACACCCCTGATCACACGAAACACAGTTCAGTTTCATAGCAGCCACGTTGTATTTCTTTTCGAAAATATGCGCTCTCCTCTCACCTTTTCCCGTCGCTTGTGGACTTCAATGCACAACACAACAACTGTATGTGACCAGGCGAAAAAACCTTCCCAAGCAAAACCATATCATAACCATTACATACTGCCTACATCATTTGTCACCATATTAGCTAAAGTAACGTCATAGTCAACATAGATAATAGAACTAACACGTTAGTAAACCAGCTACAATCATGCAGTACAAGGAACAGTCAGTAAACAGTTGAGCAGTTACATTTACATTTACATTTAAGTCATTTAGCAGACGCTCTTATCCAGAGCGACTTACAAATTGGTGCATTCACCTTATGACATCCAGTGGAACAGTCACTTTACAATAGTGCATCTAAATCTTAAGGGAGGGGGTGAGAGGGATTACTTATCCTATCCTAGGTATTCCTTAAAGAGGAATACCACGGTGGGCCGTGGTTGCAATAAATGTGTACAACCAAAAGCTTACCTTGACTTGGAAGAGTTCCAGTGTTGTGTTGGATATTCATAGCCAGCTGGCAAACATAGCATCCCTCGTTTGTAGCTGGGTGTTTCAGCAACCTAAACTAGCTAGCTGCATTTGCTAGCTAAGTAAGTGAAAGTCCATTTAAAAAAATCTTGCTTCTTTATTTTTGAAGAAATTCATTTGTTCAAAACGGTCAACTTACCACATTTTGTGCACTACAGTGCTTGCTAGATGTAGCTTATGCTTTCAGTACTACATTAATTATCTGATTCTTTGATTGGGTGGACAATATGTCAGTTCATATGCAAGATCTGTGATAGGTTGGAGGACGTCTTCCGGATGTTGTTATAATTACTGTATATGTCGATGGAAGAGGGGTGAGAACCATGAAGTCAATGTACCCAGAGGAGGATGGAGGCTAGCTGTCCTCCAGCTACACCATTGTGCTACCGTACAGAGTGCTGTTGAGTCTACTGTAGAATTTAATTGCAAAACATTGTGTTATAATCAATTATTTGGTGACGTGAATATATAGTATAATTTTACTTAAAAGGATAACTTTTAAATGTTCCACTATTTTTATTTTTTTATAAAATTAACTGAGGAGGATGGTCCTCCCCTTACTCCTCTGAGAAGCCTCCACTGGTGTGAGTGTGTGTGGAGACAGAGAGAACGTGTTGCTGTATCACATGTCTATTTCAGGAGTCTACCTCACCACCCTGGGCTGAGGAGAGGGATCTATGTCTCAGAGGTGCTCACACGATAAACACTGAAATACATCTTACTCTACACATACACACTGAAATATACATTACTCTATACACACTGAAATATGCCTTACACTATACATACAAATCAAATCTTTTTTATTTTGTCACATGCTCCAAATACACGGATGTATTTTTTTATATTTTTTTTAACCTTTATTTATACAGGTTTTCCTCATTGAGATAACATCTATTTTCCAATAGATACCTGGTCCAATAGCAAATCAAATCAAATCAAATTTTATTTGTCACATACACATGGTTAGCAGATGTTAATGTGAGTGTAGCAAAATGCTTGTGCTTCTGGTTCCGACAATGCAGCAGGGGGAACAACGTTTCAGACAAAACAACTTACATACACTAACACAACATTAAACAAAACTATAAACACACATACAGTACAACAAAAACATTTTATGTTAAAAACACAAAAGTCTTGACTAAAAACAGGTGGCCTAAAAACAAGTACACTTTTCTATGATATATACATCGATCAAGTGTTTAATCTCCACCAACGAAACTAGATCAAATTTTAAAATGTTCAGGAGAGAATTCCAGAACCACGGAGCTTAAGTAACTAAAACTATTTCTACCGTGACCTGTTCTAAGTTTTGCTACTGTTTGAAGCCAATGAGAATGGGACCGAATTAATATTTATTTACCGACCTGACTAAAAAATAACAGAGATAAAATGACATTTGACCCAATATTGCCTTTTAAATCAGTGTATATCAGTGTTTAAGCCTACACAAGGTCAATGATGACCAGCAAACAGCGCTGTAGAGATCACAATGATGTGTTAGACATGTTTTATTTGTAATGAACCTGAGGGCTGCAGGATACACTGAATCAAGTGCTCTCAGGGTCGTGGTTAAGGCCTGCATACATATAACATCACTACAATCTAAAACCGGCAGTAATGTACATCGTACCAGCTCCTTCCTGGCCTCAAAAGAAAAACAAGCCTTATGCAGGTAATAAAAACCTATTTTCAGCTTGAGCTTCCTTATCAAGTTCTCTACATGCACAGTGAGTCTCAGCTTATCATCAACCCACACACCCAAATATTGTACACTTTAACTTGCTCAATAGTATGTCCAGCCAATGTAGCAATGACATAATTAGTAACATACCTGGCATTTGAAAATACTATGCATTTTGTTATACCTGAATTTAGAAGCAGCTTTAAATCATACAGATTCTGTTGTATGATGTTAAATGCTCTTTGGGCACTTTCAAAATCCAAAGATAAACTACTACCACTTGAATAAAGAACAGTATCATCTGCATAAAAATGAACATCAACTGTTTCAATAAGATCCCCAATGTTGTTGATATACAAAATGAACACCAGTGGGCCCAACATAGAACCTTGCGGAACACCTGAGCACACCTCTATGGACTCAGATTTACAACCATCCGCCATTACACATTGTGTACGATTTGATAGGTAATTTATAAACCAATCTAAAGCATGACCAGTAATTCCACAACATTTTAACCTTTGCACTAACACAGTGGTGTCCATGGTGTCAAAAGCCTTCGACAAATCAATAAAGACAGACACACAATGTAACTTCTTATCAAGAGCACAGTGGATGTCATTTAAATCAGCAATGTTCAGCAATGTTGCTGAAACAGTGCTGTGGCCAGACCTAAAACCTGATTGCATTCCATTTAAGATGTTGTTTTCTTGGAAGTAGGCCTTTAGCTGACTACTAACTAAGGACTCCAGTACCTTTGACAGACAATTTTGATATGGGTCGAGTAGCGAAAGATCTCCCTCCACCTTTCAGGAGAGGCAGTACAAAAGCAGATTTCCATAACGTGGGGATTTCCTTAACATCAAGCGTGAGGTTAAAAATCCATACTAAGGGGGAGCAATGATGTCTGCAGTTAGGTGTAGGAAGCGGGGGTCTAGTTCATCAGGGCCAGAGGATTTTTTCCATACATTTCTTTCAGGGCTTTACACACTTCTGAAACAGAGAAGGATGAAAAGGAGAACCTGGTAAAGGACTGCACAGGGGTGTCAAGTAAATTCATAGGGGGCTCGATTATACATTTGACCTTTTCAAATAAACTGCCTGTATCTAAAATATGCTGATTCAAGGCTTTCAGAATGGAGGTTCTCTCAGTTACAATCTGTGTGTCTACCAACAACTGTTTGGGAAGCTGTGTATCTTTTTTGCATTCCAAACACTTCACTACTTTCCAAATTTTGGATGGATTATTTAAATTGCGTAAAGTAGATTTCAGGGAGTGGTCTGCTTTAAATGTACAGATCATAGCCACACCCATTTTTCGAAGACGTTTAAAAGCCATCCAATCATCTGCCGAACCAGTCCCTCTTGCTTTAGCCCACATAGCATTTTGTTCCCTTATGATTTTTGTAAGTTCCTTAGTAAACCAAGGGTTCTCTCTGCCCTTAATCCTGAATTTTTAAAAAGGGGCATGGCTATTGCACACGTCCTGGAATGCGTTGTGGAAGTAAGAAAAGGCTAGTTCAACATCAGGGATTAATTCCATTCTATTCCATTCAATGCTAGATACATCATGTAAAAACCCTTGAATATAAAACCGCTTTCAGTTTCTTTCCGTAATAACAAGTGGAAATTTCTTAGGAATTTTGCCATCACTCACACAGGCAATAGCACAGTGATCACCTATGTCATTTGCAAAAATACCAGAAGCATTCAAACGATGAGGAGTCGAAATGTGACTATGTAACACACACACACACACACACACACACACACACACACACACACACACACACACACACACACACACACACACACACACACACACACACACACACACACACACACACACACACACACACACACACACACACACACACACACACACACACACACACACACACACAGCTACCACCTGTGTGTGTTTCTAGTGCTGTGGCTGCCTGCAGTAACTCCCGCTGCTCAGCCCTTGAACCCCCTCCTCCTCCCTCCCTCCCTTCTCCCTCCGCTCCACAGTTTGACATTTATTCATATCTGGGACGGTGTTGCTTGAGGTGGGGGGTTGTTTAATGGTAATGAGCCTTGGGCATGTGTCTCAGTTATTTATAAAGTGTTTTGTGCTCAAGGGTACCACACACTCCCCCTCTATCCTGTTTCACCCAGCTCCATTTGAAGAGGACACACACACATGCTTTCCAAGGTTCGCTCAAAGAAGTAAAGAGAGGGGGGGGGTGAACCCACATGGAATATTCTAAGCTTAGAGAGAGATTCTCGTCATTCAGTCATCAAAACAGAGTAAACCAAATCCTTTTGTTGCAATGCAAAAGAACATGCAGTCCCAATCCATCCAATTCCCCCTTTATAGGATCAGTTCAGCCATATTGGCCCAGTGAGGCTGTGTTGGCTTTAGTAGAGAAGAAGGCAGCTATAGGGGGAAAATAGGTCAGTATTGAGAGATATGCTCCAATCAGGGAGCAGCCTAAAAAAGCCATTATTGAAAAGTGACCTGAAGATTTGATGACAATGATGACAAGATGGCATCTCCCCCCCTGTACCTCCTTTTTTTCTCCAAATGACAAATGACAAATGGTGAATGAATGATAACAAAATGCTACATGAGACAAGTGAACATGTTAGATGTTTTGACAGAGCTGTGGTGGGCTGTGTGAAAGTGGCACGTGTCAAAAGGCTGGGTCGTACATGAAGAAACGCTGCTTTGATATTTGAACGATAAGATCAGATTATCACACGATTATGAGTCAGTGGCTGTGTAAAACCATTCTATCTGATCTTACACTGTATACATTCCATAGGACTTTAGTGCTGCTGTAACATCAAGACACATGTTGCCCATTCACTGAAGTGCTCTTAAACACGCAGTCCTTATTGGTGTTCTATGTATGAGTCTGTATGCAACGGTATGGGGTCTGCTGATTTGATGTGCCCTGTAGGGTTCCACAGTCATCGTGCTCAGTCATATTCATATTCCCCTCTGGGGTGTGTGTGTGTGAGCGGGGGGGATGTGTGGATGTGTGTGTGTGAGCGGGGGGGATGTGTGGGTGTGTGTGGTGGCTTTTGTGTGACGTAGAGACAAATGCATCCGTGCGTCTATGTGTCTGCTTCGGCATACATAAAAGGATACATTTTTGAGATGACATCCCACCAGAATCCTCACTCCCCCAACCTCCCTCCTGTTGCCGTGACACAGCTTCCGCTGCCTACCCAAGGTGCAACTGGTGTTTCATTTGAAGTGGTCTGGTCCAAGGGCGCTGCAGTGGTGGACTCACCGATGATGACTCGTCAGTCACTGTCACCGGGTCAAATGTCCAATCAGGAGGACCTTGCTCACGTCATGTCCAATCAGATTGATGGGTGATCTCTGGTGTTCTTTCTGACAGCACTGGATTGAGCTGCTTTCCTTCCTTCGTGTTTAATAACACCGTGGAAAGCTATGGTCCTGTCTCGAACAAGACCATATCTCTACTTCACATTGCTTATCAAATAGTCCCTCAGCCTGTTTGTAGCACCAGTCACTCACAAGCCAACCGTTCTAGATATGTGTTGAAATAAGAGTAACACTGTCACTATCTGCATTCATACATTTCAATATCTACTGTTTTGTTTTGTTCAACTAATGACATAAGGGTAAATACTAACTTCCACTTAACTCAAATATTCACTTAGTCTCTCGTTGTCATAAATGCATGACTATGTGTGAATTCAACTGAAGTGGAACTCAGTATTTGCCCAGTACACTATTTTTTGTTGTTGCACATATTCCTCACCAGCCAATAGTGATATGTATTGATTTCATGTGAACTATCAGCATTCAACAATGTTGGATTCCTACTGTTCTGTTTCACTAGGATCCCATTATGCTCAGCGCTTGTCCAGCTATATGATGGATGTGAACATACAAGGGATTACCAGCTAATCATTTCCCACCAAATCAAATTAAAGTGTATTGGCTGCTTATACAGAAATGCTTGTGTTTCTAGCTCCAACAGTGAAGCAATAATACCTAGCAATACAAAACAATATGTACATAATCAAAACAATACAAATTAAGAACTTAAGAAATATCAGAACGAGCAAAGTCATAGTCCGAAATATATGTATACTGCTCAATACCAGTCAAAAGTTTGGCCACACCTACTCATTCACCTGCATAACAACACCTACTCATTCCAGGGTTTTTCTTTATTTTTACTATTTTCTACATTGTAGAATAATAGTGAAGTCATCAAAACTATGAAATAACACATATGGAATCATGTAGTAACCTAAAAAGTGTTAAACAAATCAAAATGTATTTTAGATTTTAGATTCTTCGAAGTAGTCACCCTTTGCCTTGATGATAGCTTTGCACACTCTTGACATTCTCTCAACCAGCTTCTAAAAGCATAATTTCACATTCACATTATGGGATGCTGTGTGTAGGCCAGTAACACACCAATTTCAATATACAGTTTTTTCCAATTGCTAACACACAAAAATGACATGCACAGCACAATTATTTAAACTGACACACAGAGAGCAAAACCTCTTCTGAAGTCTCCAAAAGTCTAAACACATTTTCTGCTTTACACACATTTTGCAATTCAAAATAGCACTTTTTAAAATGCACTGCACACGGTTCTCTGCATAAGACACAACAATCTGACATAAAGTCACGTTTGCCATTTCAAAACACTGCCATTCAACATGAGCCAATACACTACATTGGCCGATACATGTGCCACCTGGCCAAACACCTCAATGGTTAATTGTTACCACTTCAATCAGGAAGTAAGCACTATGAAAAGACCACACCACCTTTGGTTTTACAACAAAAATGGAAGAGGGAGGGTGAGAATGAGAGGGGGAGGAAGAGTGAGAGGTAGGGGTAGAGCTGGTAGAGGAGTTCATGGCCAAAGAAGACAACAACTTTCAAATGAAATCAGAGCTACCTTAGTTGCGGCAGGGTAGCCTAGTGGTTAGAGCGCTGGACTAGGAACCGGAAGGTTGTTCAAACCCCTGAGCTGACAAGGTACAAATCTGTCGTTCTGCCCCTGAACAGGCAGTTAACCCACCCTTCCTAGACCATCATTGAAAATAAGAATTTGTTCTTAACTGAATTACCTAGTTAAATAAAGGTAAAATAAAATAAAAAAATAGTTGATCATGTCATCAACCATGGGCTGACAATGCGAGAGGCTGGACAGATAGTGCAGCCCAACTTGAGCCGTTTTACTGTCGCCTGTGTCATCCGGACATTGAGACTGGAGTACAGGTATGTAACCAACATTTCTTTCACACTATGTAGTACACCCCATGTCATAGTGTATCAGTTGGGTGACACCTGTTTACTTCATGAATGGCTGATGTCATACACTAACTGCACACATTTCCTGTAGAATTGTCCAAGCCCAAAATATTATTATGATTTTTTCTAAAGGACTGAGAGACGCAACCATGGTGGATGAAGGGGCCAAATGTTCCCCGGGGTACAGGAAGCTGCCATTGTAAACTTGGTTTTGGAAAATAATTAAATCAGATTATGAGAAATTCAAAGCCACATCATCCAAGACAACACCATATTCAACAACATTCAACGAGTCAGTTTGTCCACATTGGCTCGCATTCTCACGCGAAACCAAATCAGAATGAAACAACTTTATAAGGTGCCGTTTGAGAGAAACTCTCAAAGAAACAAAGAGGTCAGACGACCATATGTGGATGTAAGTACAATATTGACTGCAGTCAAAGAACCCGGTACGTTGTAGTTTGGGACAACGTGAGTTTTCATCGTGCAGCACCAGTCCAAAACTGGTTTGCTGACCACCCACCATTTCTCGTGCAAAACCTCCCACCATTTCTGAACCCCATAGAAGAGTTGTTTTCGGCACGACGGTGGAAGGTATACGACCGGCAGCCCTTTGTGCACATGCCTCTTGTGCAGGCTATGGAAGAGGCATGTGATGAGATTGATGTGGGTGCGATTCAGGGATGGATAAGGCACTCAAGGCACTTCTTCCCTCGATGTCTGGCAAGGGAAGATATTGCCTGTTATGTGGACGAGGCGTTGTGGCCAGACCCACCTGTGCGGCAAGATGCTGCCTAATTATTTTTCTTGCCTCTTTTTTCTATATCTTTTTTCTGCAATTTTCTTTTTCAGTTTACTGTTTTTTTGTGAGCATATTTTTGTTCAGTCCAATGTAAATATATCTGCTGTGCATATGTTGCACTGACTTGTTTGGTGAAAAATACAATGTTTCAACAGCATGTGTGTAACGGCAAATATTTCTGTGCATCTGAAGAATTTTCTACCATTTTAACTATTTTAGTATTATGGCAAAGCATACTAAAGATGAGAGTGCTTTTCATTATGCCCAACAGTGTGTAGTTGGTTAGACAAAATCTGGTAATATGAATGAAGTGTGTGCCATTTCGTGCAAACGTTTGATTTTGATAACGCTATATGTAATTTTGGTTCAGTGCTTCATTTTGCAGGATATAAGAGGTCTTTTGCAGTTTGGGTGTGTGGTTTTGTGAGTTGTGTTAAGTATTTTGATAAAACCAGTCTAGTTTGCAAAATTGTGTTTTAGCAATTGGGAAAACTGTAATCCATTTTAAATTCCGGCTGTAACGCAACAAAATGTGGAAAAAGTCAATGGATGTGAATTCTTTCTGAAGGCACTGTAGGTAGGATGAGGCTTGACTAGAATACAGTATATACATATAAAGTGGGTAAAACAGTATGTAAACATTATTAAAGTGACAAGTGTTCAATGACTCTGTGTACATAGGACAAAGCAGTCTTTAAGGTGCAGGTTAGACTACTGGGTAGAGGACGGCTAGTAACTGTGACTAAGGTTCAGGGCATGGTACGGGGCGGAGGCCGCGTAGTGGTGACCGTTTACCAGTCTGATTGCCTGGAGATAGAAGCTGTTTTGTAGCTGTTTGGTGATGCGTTGGGCTGACTGCACCACCCTCTGGAGAGCCCTGCGGTTGCGGATGGTGTAATTGCTGTACCAGGCGGTGATTTAGCCTGATAGGATGCTCTCAGTGGTGCATCTGTAGAAGTTTGAGGTTCTTAGGGGCCAAGCCAAATTTCTTCAGCCTCCTGAGGTTGAAGAGGCACTGATGTGCCTTCTTCACCACATTGTTTGTGTGAATGGACCATTTAAGGTTGTCAGTGATGTGCACGCCGACCAACTTGAAGCTTTTGACCCTCTCCTCTGCGGCCCCATCGATGTGGATGGGGGCGTGCTTTCTCTGCTGTCTCCAGTAGTCCATGATCAGCTCCTTCGTTTTGTTGACTTTGAGGGAGAGCTTATTTTCCTGGCACCGGGCTTTCACCTCCTCCCTGTAGGCTGTCTCGTCATTGTTGGTAATCAGGCCTACCACTGTTGTGTCGTCAGCAAACTTGATGATTGACTTGGAGGTGTGCGTGGCCACGCAGTCATGGGTGAACAGGGAGTACAGGAGGGGGTTGAGCATTTCCGTCCCACAGGTATGTAGAGATATAGACCCTACAGACGGTTGACCCCAGATATACACTGAACAAAAAATATAAACACAACATGAAACAATTTCAAAGATTTTACTGAGTTACAGTTCATATAAGGAAATCAGTCAATTGAAATAAATAAATGAGGTCCTAATCTATGGATTTCACATGACTGGGGATACAGACATGCATCTGTTGTTCACAGATACCTTTCAAAAAAGGTAGGGGCGTGGATCAGAGAACCTGTCAGTATCTGGTGTGACCACCCTTTGCCTCATACAGCGCCACACATCTGCTTCACATAGAGTTGATCAGGCTGTGGAATATTGTCTCACTCCTCTTCAATGGCTGTCCTAAGTTGCTGGATATTGCCGGGAACTGGAACACGTTGTCGTACACGTCGATCCAACCCAAACATGCTCAATGGGTGACATGTCTGGTGAGAACTGGGACATTTTCAGCTTCCAGGAATTGTGTACAGTTCCTTGCAACATGGGGCCATGTATTATCGTGCTGAAACATGAGGTGATGGCGGCGGATGAATGTCAAGACAATGGGTCTCAGGATCTCTTTATGTTATCTCTGTGCATTAAAATGACCACTGATAAAATGCAATTGTGTTCGTTGTCCGTAGCTTATGCCTGCCCATACCATAATCCCACCGCCACCATGGGGCACTCTGTTCACAACGTTGACATCAGCAAATCGCTCGCCCACATGACACCATACATGTGGTCTGCGGTTGTGAGGCCGGTTGGACGTACTGCCACAAACCCATTCTATCCATTCTATTTCTATGCATTTAATCCTATCTGATAGTCAAAATCTGGATAGATAACTTTAGAAAAATTGGGTCCTGGAGCTCGATTTGTTCAGAGGACCCCTTGTAGGCCCCATGTTGGGGACACGCCACTGGCAACTCCAGCCACAGGATGCATCCGCCCTCTGCCCTTTCCTAATCCCTGTCTATCATCTCCTCCGTCTGACTGTCCCAAACACACACGTGTGCCCACAGACACACTCACACACACGTGCACACAAATATCCCCCCTCTTTCCACTTTTGAAGCTCAACATCAAGAGGCTATCAGAGTATTTGTGAATTATTTTATTTTTTTATCTGTCCTTTATTTTCCCTGTTCTCACTCTTTCTCTCTCTCTCTCTCTCTCTCTCTCTCTCTCTCTCTCTCTCTCTCTCTCTCTCTCTCTCTCGCTCTCTTGCTCTCTCTCTCGCTCTCTCTCTCTCTCTCTCTCTCGCTCTCTCGCGCTCTCTCGCGCTCTCTCGCGCTCTCTCGCTCTCTTGCTCTCTCTCTCTCTCTCCCTCTCTCCCTCTCCCAGAAACAGCTGAGTCGTGATTGATGGGTCCTATTGTGTTGCCAATTCTCCATAGATTTCCTCCCAGACTGGCAGGTTCACATGTCTTGCTGCCAGACCACCTATATAATCACACAAACTATTTTCACCCCATCTTGCTTTTCTGAGGCATCGGCCCACCCTGCCCATTCTCTCGCTAAAATGACATTGCCTAGGTGCTTCCAAAATCGATGGGCATTTAGAAATGTAGAACATTTTAATTAAATAGATGGAATTTTTGAGGGGAGGGAGGGGAGGGAGGGGTCCCCCCCCCCCACACACACATAACCGCAGTGCACATACCCACAGCACACACACCTTCAATTTGGGCTGGGTTGGGAAAGAACAGGAGGTCCGGAAGCAGAATGGTTCCACTCTGCTTCATTCTTCCCCATTTCCTCCCATCTCCCATGACATTGCATGGCAATGAATGTGTGTGCAAACGCAATTTAATTTTATGGGCCCGCATTATCAACAGTGGAGAGCAGAGACAGAATGCTGTCATCACATGGTCAGAAGTTAAGGATGTTTGACAGTAGCCTGGCTATGATAACAGATGGGGAGGGGTAGAGAATGTGTGTGTGTGTGTGTGTGTGTGTGTGTGTGTGTGTGTGTGTGTGTGTGTGTGTGTGTGTGTGTGTGTGTGTGTGTGTGTGTGTGTGTGTGTGTGTGTGTGTGTGTGTGTGTGTGTGTGTGTGTGTGTGTGTGTGTGTGTGTGTGTGTGTGTGTGTGTGTGTGTGTCGGCGGTTGGTTCATCTATCCTTGTAGGGATCTAAAGTCCCCACAAGGATAGTAAAACAAATAAAAGTATCCCTCCTGGGGACATTTCCCACTTCCCCATGAGGACAAATGCTATTTAATGCTTAGGAGTTAGGACATATTGCTGGTCCTCACAAAAAAAAGGCTATTTCTAGGGGGTTTAGTGTTTAGAATTAGAGTTAAGGTTTAGGGTTAAGGTTAGATTTTTTTTAAAGGTTAGGGTTGAGGTTGAGGTTAGGGTTGGGGCAGCGATCCCAAGGGGTGCAGTTTTTGTTTTTTGCCCTAATACTACACAGCTGATTCAAATGATCAAAGCTGAACGATTAGCTGATTAGTTGAATCAGCTGTGTAGTGCTAGGGCAAAAAACAAAAGGGGCACCCCTTGGACATTCCCAGCCTAGGCCTCAGATCCTGGAGCTCGATTTGTTCAGAGGACCCCCAGTAAGCCCCATGTTGGGGACACACCACTGGCAACACCAGCCACAGGATGCATCTAGCCTCTGCCCTTTCCTAATCCCTCGCTCTATCATCTCCCCCATCTGACACACCTTCCTCTCTGCCCCTCTTTCCACTTTTGAAGCTCAACATCAAGAGGCTATCAAAGCTTTTATTAATGACAGCTCTATTTGTGTTTATGTATTTGTCTAACTGTCCTTTATTTTCTCTGTTCTCTCTCTCTCACTCTCTTTCCCTTTCTCTCTGCTCTCTCTCTCTCTCTCTCTCTCTCTCTCTCTCTCTGTCTCTCTCTGCTCTCTCTCTCTCTCTCTCTCTCTCTCTCTCTCTCTCTCTCTCTCTCTCTCTCTCTCTCTCTCTCTCTCTCTCTCTCTCTCTCTCTCTCTCTCTCTCTCTCTCTCTCTCTCTCGCGGTCCCTCTCTTCCTCTCACCCATAAACAGCAGAGTCGTGATTGATGCATCCTATCGTGCTGCCAATTCTCAATCGATTTCCTCCCAGGCTGGCAGGTTTACACGTCTTGCTGCCACCTATATAATCACACAAAGTATGAGGGAAATCCGTTTATTTTCGCCCCGGCTTGCTTTTCTGACGCATCGGCCCACCCTGCCCACCCTGCCCACCCTGCCCACCCTGCCCACTCTGCCCACCCTTCCCACCCTGCCCACCCTGCCCGCCCTGCCCGCCCTGCCCGCCCTTCCCACCCTGCCCACCCTGCCCACCCTGCCCGCCCTGCCCGCCCTTCCCACCCTTCCCACCCTTCCCACCCTGCCCGCCCTTCCCACCCTGCCCACCCTTCCCACCCTTCCCACCCTTCCCACCCTGCCCGCCCTTCCCACCCTTCCCACCCTTCCCACCCTGCCCACCCTGCCCACCCTGCCCACTCTGCCCACCCTGCCCACTCTGCCCACCCTTCCCACCCTGCCCACCCTGCCCTGCCCACCCTGCCCACCCTGCCCACCCTGCAATGACATGCAGGTGCTTCCAAAATCGATGGGCATTTAGAAGTGTGGATTGTGTTAATTAAATAGATGAAGTTTTTTGGGGGGAGGGATGCAGAAGGGGAGGGAGGAGGGGGATGGTGGAGGGTGACCTATTGGGGTCCCCCCACACACACCTTCAATTTGGACTGGTCTTGGGAGAGGACTGAGGACAGGAGGACAGGAGATAGAACGGTCCCAATCTGCTTTATTGTTCCTTCCTCTCACCAGAGCCCACATGTCCTCTTCCTCTCACCAGAGCCCACATGTCCTCTTCCTCTCACCAGAGCCCACATGTCCTCTTCCTCTCACCAGAGCCCACATGTCCTCTTCCTCTCACTAGAGCCCACATGTCCTCTTCCTCTCACCAGAGCCCACATGTCCTCTTCCTCTCACCGGAGCCCACATGTCCTCCTCCTCTCACCAGAGCCCACATGTCCTCTTCCTCTCACCAGAGCCCACATGTCCTCTTCCTCTCACCAGAGCCCACATGTCCTCTTCCTCTCACCAGAGCCCACATGTCCTCTTCCTCTCACTAGAGCCGATGTGTCACGACTGGCTTGTCAAAGTGCTGGTCATTATAAGAGTGTGATGTAGGAAGCTCCTACAGTAGCTTTGAGTTAGGACTTCTGCAGTCTCAGAAGATATGGATCCAGACAGCTGTAAGACTGGTACAGTACTGCTATGTCAGGACAGCTGTAAGACTAGTACAGTACTGCTATGTCAGGACAGCTGTAAGACTGGTACAGTACTGCTATGTCAGGACAGCTGTAAGACTAGTACAGTACTGCTATGTCAGGACAGCTGTAAGACTGGTACAGTACTGCTATGTCAGGACAGCTGTAAGACTAGTACAGTACTGCTATGTCAGGACAGCTGTAAGACTGGTACAGTACTGCTATGTCAGGACAGTGGTAAGACTAGTACAGTACTGCTATGTCAGGACAGCTGTAAGACTGGTACAGTACTGCTATGTCAGGACAGCTGTAAGACTGGTACAGTACTGCTATGTCAGGACAGCTGTAAGACTAGTACAGTACTGCTATGTCAGGACAGTGGTAAGACTAGTACAGTACTGCTATGTCAGGACAGCTGTAAGACTAGTACAGTACTGCTATGTCAGGACAGCTGTAAGACTAGTACAGTACTGCTATGTCAGGACAGCTGTAAGACTAGTACAGTACTGCTATGTCAGGACAGCTGTAAGACTAGTACAGTACTGCTATGTCAGGACAGCTGTAAGACTGGTACAGTACTGCTATGTCAGGACAGCTGTAAGACTAGTACAGTACTGCTATGTCAGGACAGCTGTAAGACTAGTACAGTACTGCTATGTCAGGACAGCTGTCTCAGATCTCATTGTTGACAGCAGAAGGTCAGCAAGGTCCATAAGTAGGGCTCAGAGTTGTTCCTAGTCAGGTCACGTGGTCTAAACTCCTGGCCCTAGTGACTAATGATGATGTAATTAAGTCCTACTCAAGGACGGAGAGTTTTACCACTTGGCCACCTGCCCAGGAAAAACTCCTTGTCTATAAGGACAATACTAGGGTACTACTAGCCAAGTGTACATTTGCCCATTCAACTAAATTAAACAACTGAATGAAAAATAAAGCATAAAAAGATACTGCCCCTTAGTATGACTAATCATTGGTTATCTAATTAAATCAATATTTGCAATTCCACATGAAAAAATACCATAGTATACTATGGTATAAATTCTATAGTATTCACTGTTGTGACTTTACTGTAGTATCCACTGTAGTATTTACGGTATTATACTGTAGTAATACTGTAATAAAATAACTGTAGTATACTGTGGCATTTACTGTATTGTTTTTGCGGATTGTAGTATACTTTAATATCTACTGTAGTGTTTTTTTTCAGACATTCCTGTAGTTTTTACTGTCGTGTTTTTGTTTTATTATCTATGACATAGAAGTGGAGGCTTTCTCCTTGAGGAAACTTACTGGAGAAATACTAAAAGAGCACATTGTCCGTAGGTAGATAGGACTGTGGTCTGAACGGATAGTTCAGAGCTTCTGCTCTTTTCTATAACCTGTAGGGAACACAATATATGGTCTGTACTTGGCATGTAGGTTTCTCACTCTGAGTGGCACAAATTGGGTTATGGGGAGGGGAATGGGCAGGGTATATGCAAATGAAATACTGTAGTATTTACAATAGTAAAAAAAGTGTTGTGTTTTTGCAAACATTACTATAGTATTTACTAAAGTATTCTACACTATACTACAACATTCTAAAGTAAGTACTACACATGATCGAGGGATACTACAGTGTGTAGTATAGTATTCTGCAGTATACTACAGTTTACTACGGAATTCTGTAGTAAGTACTGTAGTATTCTGTAATAAGCTGTAGGACATTGCCTTCTCGTTATTACAATTTTTCCACCATTACTCTGCTGCACTAGTGACCAGGTAATGGCCCTGTTGTTTGTTCTCCAATAAAGATTTATTAGTGTCCTTCTTGTTTGTTTTTGATGCGACGTGTCCGGGCAGGAGTCGTGTTCCGGCCACTGTGTTCTGAGAAGGGTTGGGGGAAAAGGAGGCCAGCCAGTCTCTGTGTCTCTGTGTCCCACCACCTTCTCAGATTACTCACCACCCTCATGTATTATTACTGGAGCCTCGTCCATTATGGATGAGCAGGTACAATGCACAAGGCTCTGCCGGAACCCAGGCTCTGCTCTCCCTTAGTTTCAGACCCACCTCTGCCTCTGACTCTGACCTACATACAGATGGACCGACTCCCAGGGATCTGGCACATTACAGGGCAATGAGGAGGAAGAGGAGGAGGAGGAATAGGAAGAGGAGGAGGATGATGGTGATGGTGATGATGATGGTCTGATGGTTACGATGGTGATAGGGATGGTGATGGTGATGGTGATGATGGTCTGATGGTCATAATGGGGATGGTGGTGATGATGGTCTGATGGTCATAATGGGGATGGGGATGATGTTGGGAATGATGGTCTGATGGTGATGATGGTCTGAAGGTGATGATGGTCTGATGGTGATGATGGTCTGATGGTGATGATGGTCTGATGGTGATGATGGTCTAATGGTGATGATGGTAATAATGGTGATGGGGATGATGATGATGGTGGTGATGATGGTTATGGTCATGGTGGTATTAATTTAGTAGATGCTTTAGTCCAAAACCACATATTCATAATATGTGCACCGTGGACATAACCCACAATCCTGGTGTTGCCATGATCCAACCAACAGAGCCTTTGGAGCCATTGCATGGTGGTGATTGTACTGTACTGACAATGATGGCAATCAGCATCATGATTATGTCTGTGAAAGCTCATAAAGGTGGAGCAGATGTAGGATTTCTATCTGTATTCCCATTCCTTTGATGAATCTATCATACAGTCCATGCCTAGTATACAGTACACTGTTCATTCCATTTCCACAGTGGCACCTACACCGAAATGGCATAAGAGTATCAACACTGAGCTAGCTAATAGCCACAGCTGCAGCTAATAGCCACAGCGGATGACTTGCAGCCTTATTCCAGGAGCTGTTCCAAGACTCCTCTTGGTCTCCCTCTTATATGAAAGGAGTGTTGTGAACGGCTCTGTGTATTTCCAGCACCGCTAGCATACGTTTGACAGCTATCAGGCTCTTGTTTGACAGCGGGAAGTAACCTGGAAGACGCCAACGCTTGAGTAGCTGTGAACATTATCACGTTACTACATTAGCATTACTTATTTGGACAAAGCTCTGTTATTTTGACAGTTTGGAGAGACGGACTGTGCTAGGTCTCTCTGTAACTGGGCTACTGGAGCTAAAGCTATGAGAAATCTCTATCTAGGCTACAGCACAGAGTAATGTCCACTATCTCTGGCTTACATTCAGGACTCATTCTAACTGGGCTACAAGAGTCCACTTCCTAAACTGAACTATTTAATGTGGGCCTGTTTAACTAGGCTGTGTTTGTAGATGCCTGAAACTGGCTCAATGTAGATATAGGTCCATTTGGGCTCCGGAAGGACATTTAGTTGTTTAGAAGCTTTACAGTAACCCATTGCTGGCCTCTCTATTAACTCTGTGTGTGTGCGTGCTTTTACTGTACATTTCAGTGTGTGAGTCTAGATTGCTAGTGTAAAAGATGTCACGCTGCTTGCTTGCTGAGTACCACTTCCTCCAGATTCAGCTCATACCGAGACTTGAACTCAGGACCTCTGCCTCGCAAACACACGTGACCGCTTTCCTGAAGCGTTCCAACCCATGCTCTATTAAAAAAAGGCCTTCATTGGACAGTTCTACACTAGCATCCACGCATTGTGATGGCCTTCATTGGACAGTTCTACACTAGCATCCACGCATTGTGATGGCCTTCATTGGACAGTTCTACACTAGCATCCACGCATTGTGATGGCCTTCATTGGACAGTTCTACACTAGCATCCACGCATTGTGATGGCCTTCATTGGACAGTTCTACACTAGCATCCACGCATTGTGATGGCCTTCATTGGACAGTTCTACACTAGCATCCACGCATTGTGATGGCCTTCATTGGACAGTTCTACACTAGCATCCACGCATTGTGATGGCCTTCATTGGACAGTTCTACACTAGCATCCACGCATTGTGATGGCCTTCATTGGACAGTTCTACACTAGCATCCACGCATTGTGATGGCCTTCCAAAATATGTTATGAATAGCAGGAAAGGCACCAATAAACAAGTTCTCATACTATTCACAACACTCCCTCTTCTAAAAGCTACTAAACTGAAGTGTCTAACCTGGACAAAGAAACTCTGTAGACTGAATACGGGAATAGAGGGTTTATTTGAAAGCTGCACTAATGAATTACGAGCAGTGGAAAATCATCTCAACTGTCATACCTTTTTATCGATAGAAATGTATTTTTTTTAAATTCCATTCAGCACCAATGCCAAATGTGTGGATATTCTCTCTGTCGAACTTGGTCTAGGGTATATTCTCTCTGCTAACTTGGTCTAGGGTATATTCTCTCTGCTAACTTGGTCAAGGGTATATTATCTCTGTCTATCCTGGTCAAGGTTATATTCTCTCTGCTAACTTGGTCCAGGGTATATTCTCTTTGCTAACTTGGTCAAGGGTATATTCTCTCTGCTAACTTGGTCCAGGGTATATTCTCTCTGTCTAACTTGGTCTAGGGTATATTATCGCTGTCTAACTTGGTCCAGGGTATATTCTCTCTGCTAACTTGGTCCAGGTTATATTCTCTCTGTCTAACTTGGTCAAGGGTATATTCTCTCTGTCTAACTTGGTCAAGGGTATATTCTCTCTGCTAACTTGGTCCAGGTTATATTCTCTCTGTCTAACTTGGTCAAGGGTATATTCTCTCTGTCTAACTTGGTCAAGGGTATATTCTCTCTGTCTAACTTGGTCCAGGGTATATTATCTCTGTCTATCCTGGTCAAGGGTATATTCTCTCTGCTAACTTGGTCCAGGGTATATACTCTCAGTCTAACTTGGTCCAGGGTATATTATCGCTGTCTAACTTGGTCCAGGGTATACAGTATACTCTCAGTCTAACTTGGTCCAGGGTATATTATCTCTGTCTAACTTGGTCCAGGGTGTATTCTCTCTGTCTAACTTGGTCCAGGGTATATTCTCTCGGTCTAACTTGGTCCAGGGTGTATTCTCTCTGTCTAACTTGGTCCAGGGTATATTCTCTCGGTCTAACTTGGTCCAGGGTATATTCTCTCTGCTAACTTGGTCCAGGGTATATACTCTCAGTCTAACTTGGTCCAGGGTATATTCTCTCTATCTAACTTGGTCCAGGGTATATTCTCTCGGTCTACCTTGGTCAAGGGTATATTCTCTCTGTCTAACTTGGTACAGGGTATATTATCTCTGTCTAACTTGGTCCATTATAATGCTCTATTTCTCATATAATGGGCATGTGGTACCATCGGTAGGACACTTTCAACCTCTTGTGAAACAAAAACCAGACTGTTTCTTTGGTTTCACACATACTGGAAATCCGGGTGGAATTTTACATGGTCAAGGCTAATGGCTAGCCTGTCTTTATGGACATTTACAAAAGCTCTGTACTGGAACTGAAAATCAACAAAAGTAGCCTGTTCTTCGCAACAGACAATTCAGAGGTATCTGTATATGTCGGTAGACTTTTTAAAACACAGTTCCATGTGTGTGATCGTATTTGTCACCACCGAAACAAAGTTAGTTTCCTGGTGGATAACAGTGCAAGGCAGGGGGGTTTAGTTTCCTGGTGGACAACAGTGCAAGGCAGGGGGTTT
Source organism: Oncorhynchus gorbuscha (assembly GCF_021184085.1). Lineage (NCBI taxonomy): Eukaryota > Metazoa > Chordata > Actinopteri > Salmoniformes > Salmonidae > Oncorhynchus > Oncorhynchus gorbuscha. Next base: position 212,065 of record NW_025745867.1, on the reverse strand, counting down.
AGTTTCCTGGTGGACAACAGTGCAAGGCAGGGGGGTTTAGTTTCCCGGTGGACAACGGTGCAAGGCAGGGGGTTTAGTTTCCCGGTGGACAACGGTGCAAGGCAGGGGGTTTAGTTTCCTGGTGGACAACAGTGCAAGGCAGGGAGGTTTAGTTTCCTGGTGGACAACAGTGCAAGGCTGGGGGTTTAGTTTCCTGGTGGACAACAGTGCAAGGCAGGGGGTTTAGTTTCCTGGTGGACAACAGTGCAAGGCAGGGGGTTTAGTTTCCTGGTGGACAACAGTGCAAGGCAGGGAGGTTTAGTTTCCCGGTGGACAACGGTGCAAGGCAGGGGGGTTTAGTTTCCCGGTGGACAACGGTGCAAGGCAGGGGGTTTAGTTTCCTGGTGGACAACGGTGCAAGGCAGGGGGTTTAGTTTCCTGGTGGACAACGGTGCAAGGCAGGGGGTTTATTTTCCTGGTGGACAACGGTGCAAGGCAGTGGGTTTAGTTTCCTGGTGGACAACGGTGCAAGGCAGGGGGTTTAGTTTCCTGGTGGACAACAGTGCAAGGCAGGGGGGTTTAGTTTCCTGGTGGACAACAGTGCAAGGCAGGGGGGTTTAGTTTCCCGGTGGACAACGGTGCAAGGCAGGGGGGTTTAGTTTCCCGGTGGACAACGGTGCAAGGCAGGGGGTTTAGTTTCCTGGTGGACAACGGTGCAAGGCAGGGGGTTTAGTTTCCTGGTGGACAACGGTGCAAGGCAGGGGGTTTAGTTTCCTGGTGGACAACGGTGCAAGGCAGGGGGTTTAGTTTCCTGGTGGACAACGGTGCAAGGCAGGGGGTTTAGTTTCCTGGTGGACAATGGTGCAAGGCAGGGAGGTTGACTGTCGCTGGCGGAAGGCTGGAAACACCTACCTTGCCGTTGAAGTGACATGCTGAGGGAGAGGAAAGTTTCCATTAACCGTTAGACACCACAGAGGATGCCAGGCATTAGAGAGAAAGGGGGAGAGGGAAAGATGGAGAAGAAGAGAGGGAGATATGCCAGTGCTAAAAAGCAGAGAAACTAAATCTGACATGTTGAAAGATATGCCAATGCCCTGTACTTGTCTTGCCCATTGACAAGGTCCCTAGATTCCTATAACCAGTAACCTGTAAACATCAGGTCTGGATCAATGTGTGGTGATCCTTTTAACCCAACCCATATTATCAAATTAACCTAATCCAGATTATCAAATGAACCTAACTCAGATTATCAGGTTAAACCTAAACCATATTATTAGGTTAAACCTAATCCAGATTAGTTAAACTATAACCAGTGAGAAGATCCTCTTTGTCCGTAATCCATGCACCAGTTTAGACCTGGTTGGGAATTAGAAATACATTCACAGTATTTATGCTGCAGTAGTTTATGTGTCGGGGGGCTCGGGTCAGTCTGTTATATCTGGAGTATTTCTCTTGTCTTTTCCCTTGTCCTGTGTGAATTTAAGTATGCTCTCTTTAATTCCCTCTCTCTCTCTCTCCCTCTTTCTTTCTTTCTTTCTTTCTCTCTCTCGGAGGACCTGAGCCTTAGGACCATGCCTTAGGGCTACCTGGCCTGATGACTCCTTGCTGTCTCCAGTACTCCTGACCGTGCTGCTGCTCCAGTTTCAACTGTTCTGCCTGCGACTATGGTACCCTGACGTGCTACCTGTCCCAGACCTGCTGTTTTCAACTCTCTAGAGACAGCAGAAGCGGTAGAGATACTCTGTATGCTCGACTATGAAAAGCCAACTGACATTTACTCCTGAGGTGCTGACCTGTTGCAGCCTCGACAACCACTGAGATTATTATTATTTGACCCTGCTGGTCATCTATGAACATTTGAACATCTTGACCATGTTCTGTTATAATCTCTACCCGGCACAGCCAGAAGAGGATTGGCCAGCTCTCATAGCCTGGTTCCTCTCTAGGTTTCTTCTTAGGTTCTTGCCTTTCTAGGGAGTTTTTCCTAGCCACTGTGCTTCTACACCTGCATTGCTTGCTGTTTGGGGTTTTAAACTGGGTTTCTGTACAGCACTTTGAGATATCAGCTGATGTAAGAAGGGCTTTATAAATCAATTAGATTTTTTTTTTTGATTCCATGAATAGTGAAAAGAAAGTGAAAGCATTGGAAAACAGTTCAACATTGGTCATCCTGGAAATGAGGTTTTTCAGTTTTCAAGCCTATTACCCTCCCTTGTTTAGTGGCCTTTGGTTCAAGGCTTGGCATTTATCCTCTGAGCAAAAATACACTTGATCTGATTGTGTTCTGACTGTATCAGTGATTCAGTTAGTCGTTTATGGGACCATTTCATGATGTCACTAGTTAATTTCTCAAAGCAAAGCACCTTCGCCACCAATTTAATTGGGTCATTTCCTGTTTTCACCAATCAACTCCATCTATTCCATTTATCCTGACCAATCACTGAGGTCACTGACGGTCAACAGGAAGTGAATTGCATAACAGACATTTGGACTGTCATCTGACTTGATGGAATTTGCATTTGCAGAGTTTCACAACTTAACAAACAGAGTTGAGGACAAGTCAGTAGCAGGAAAATACTTTCATAGACATTGGGGCGTCTGTGTCTATATTATTGTGTAATATGTGGTGGCACTCCACGTCCTTATACACTCTTAGAAAAAAGGGTTCCTAAAGGGTTCTTTGGCTGTCCCCATAGGATAACCCTTTTTGGTTTCAGGTAGAACTATTTTGGGTTCCATGTAGAACCATCTGTGTAAAGGGTTCCACATGGAACTCAAAACGGTTCTATCTGGAATCAAAAAGGGTTCTTTAAAGGGTTTTCCTATGGGGACTGCCAGATAGACAGCACTTTCTTTTCTAAGGGTGTAATGCCCCTTTCATCTTCCCTGGGATTATTGTAAACAATAAACTAGTAATAGAGAGGAGGTCAACACTGAAACTATATTTGTTTTGCTCCATAATCCCGGGAGATATACAGTGCCTTGCGAAAGTATTCGGCCCCCTTGAACTTTGCGACCTTTTGCCACATTTCAGGCTTCAAACATAAAGATATAAAACTGTATTTTTTTTGTGAAGAATCAACAATAAGTGGGACACAATCATGAAGTGGAACGACATATTGACGTTGGATATTGGATATTTCAAACCTTTTTAACAAATCAAAAACTGAAAAATTGGGCGTGCAATATTATTCAGCCCCCTTAAGTTAATACTTTGTAGCGCCACCTTTTGCTGCGATTACAGCTGTAAGTCGCTTGGGGTATGTCTCTATTAGTTTTGTACATCGAGAGACTGAAATTTTTTCCCATCTCTCCTTGCAAACAGCTCGTGCTCAGTGAGGTTGGATGGAGAGCATTTGTGAACAGCAGTTTTCAGTTCTTTCCACAGATTCTCGATTGGATTCAGGTCTGGACTTTGACTTGGCCATTCTAACACCTGGATATGTTTATTTTTGAATCATTCCATTGTAAATTTTGCTTTATGTTTTGGATCATTGTCTTGTTGGAAGACAAATCTCAGTCCCAGTCTCAGGTCTTTTGCAGACTCCATCAGGTTTTCTTCCAGAATGGTCCTGTATTTGGCTCCATCCATCTTCCCATTAATTTTAACCATCTTCCCTGTCCCTGCTGAAGAAAAGCAGGCCCAAACCATGATGCTGCCACCAACATGTTTGACAGTGGGGATGATGTATTCAGGGTGATGCTTTTACGCCAAACATAACGTTTTGCATTGTTGCCAGAAAGTTCAATTTTGGTTTCATCTGACCAGAGCACCTTCTTCCACATGTTTGGTGTGTCTCCCAGGTGGCTTATGGCAAACTTTAAACAACACTTTTTATGGATATCTTTATGAAATGGCTTTCTTCTTGCCACTCTTCCATAAAGGCCAGATTTGTGCAATATAATAATAATAATAATAATATATGCCATTTAGCAGACGCTTTTATCCAAAGCGACTTACAGTCATGACTGATTGTTGTCCTATGGACAGAGTCTCCCACCTCAGCTGTAGATCTCTGCAGTTCATCCAAAGTGATCATGGGCCTCTTGGTGGCATCTCTGATCAGTCTTCTCCATGTATGAGCTGAAAGTTTAGAGGGACGGCCAGGTCTTGGTAGATTTGCAGTGGTCTGATACTCCTTCCATTTCAATATTATCGCTTGCACAGTGCTCCTTGGGATGTTTAAAGCTTGGGAAATCTTTTTGTATCCAAATCCGGCTTTAAACTTCTTCACAACAGTATCTCGGACCTGCCTAGTGTGTTCCTTGTTCTTCATGATGCTCTCTGCGCTTTTAACGGACCTCTGAGACTATCACAGTGCAGGTGCATTTATACGGAGACTTGATTACACACAGGTGGATTGTATTTATCATCATTAGTCATTTAGGTCAACATTGGATCATTCAGAGATCCTCACTGAACTTCTGGAGAGAGTTTGCTGCACTGAAAGTAAAGGGGCTGAATAATTTTGCACTCCTAATTTTTCAGTTTTTGATTTGTTAAAAAAGTTTGAAATATCCAATAAATGTCGTTCCACCTCATGATTGTGTCCCACTTGTTGTTGATTCTTCACAAAAAAATACAGTTTTATATCTTTATGTTTGAAGCCTGAAATGTGGCAAAAGGTCGCAAAGTTCAAGGGGGACGAATACTTTCGCAAGGCACTGTAGCTACTGTATTGTAACAAAGCCAGGAGCAGTCTCAATGACCAGGGAGTAGATTGACTCAGTAAACCCCAACAATGTTGTTATAAAGGGCTACTGTGGGTCATGGCTAGTTTTGATTGTTTCATTACAGTGAAGATTCACTGCTTCTTCTTAGCTTATTTGATAAATTCCTTCCTCTGGTGATGGCTTGGTAATGGTTCTGTCTGTCCGTCTATTACGGGTGCATGGCTCTTGCTTATCCCCAGGCGGAGAAGACCAGGGATAATTGGAGCACTGAGCAAAGGGGGGAGACTCACACAGGGGTCATAACTTCACCGCTAAGCATTTGAGTAAGCCTGCCTGGGCATATCTGACATATCCATCTGTTATGGATCATGCAGACCGTATCTGCCTCTCTCACTCTCGCTCTCTCTCAGCTGAGAATTACATTTGCTCAACTGAGCAATTACCTGTATTTACTGTTACCTTGGAGGATAACAAACGTTGATCTGATGTTGGATGATGATAAGGGTTAGTTAAACCCACATTTTATATCTGGTATAATGTTACAGTCTCATTTGGCCATAGGATTGGTTGAATAGTATATTTTATTAAGGCCACTGAAATGACAATGTATTATATTTACAGCTAAGTGGTAGATTATATGGATTGTCTATTTCTACCGTCACTCTCCCCCAACTCATTATGTTAACCCTTTCCCTTCCTCTCTCTCTCTCTCTCTTTATTTTTTATTTTTTACTGCTACTGTTCTATATTGTCAGGTCAGTGTTTATTGATAAAGTATGGTCACGGCCATTACCTGTATGAGGTCGAGGTGTGTGTTGTATGTATCAAGGGCCTCCCAGCCGGTCAGGAAGCAGGGTCCCAGGGCCTGGCAGTATTAGCCTGTTTCTCTTCCTCTCCGTGCCATCCAGCCTCCAGCCCTCTCTCTGGGGGAATGACCCCTGCGAAAGGGAAGAGATGGGGGGGAAAGGCCACCTAGTTCCCACTGGATCCTCTCCTCTGTGCCCCATGTTGTGCCCCCCTACGTGCCTCTGTTCTGGGCAATAGAGCCAGGGCCTGTATTCATAAACCATCTGACTGAGTTCTGATCTAGGATCAGGTCCATGTAATCTTATTCATTATGATCCATGAGGCCAAACTGAGCTGAGATCAGCACTCCTACTCTGAGATACTTTATGAATACAGGTCTAGATCAGACTACTCTCATAATGAAGTTATTTTTTCTGTGATGTCCGCTCCACTGCTCGCTCACGCTGTGTGTCAAGTAAACATAGGATTTGGGTGGTTTTCAGCATATAATTCATTTGGAAGTGGTTAATTATTTTTTCAGGGTCTGTGACGGTGCGCTGCCGAGGGGTTGAGTGGGCAGAGGCAGTGGGGGGCAGGTTTTTATTGGGCCAAGCTCCACGCCTAAATGAACAGCTAAACATGGTGAAAATGATCTGTAATTACGCCACTTACTGCCAATGCATCCCAATGTCACCTCTGCCAGGAAGCTGTGCAGCCGCCCCCGACTCCTCCTTTAAATAATAAGTACACACAGTGATATCTGTGACGTTTGAGTATCTGAATAACTATGTCAGTGTAAACAACTATTTAATTTAATTGACACTGTGCATACTTGAATAGTGTACCTACTGTGTACCAAACCATGTTAGCTCATAGAGTGCAAAGAGGCTGTTGCTGGGTAAAAATAATCAAGTTGAGCTTATGGGAAATCATTTTGTGAAAGTCAGAATTTCAGAATCTCAGGTAGTTTCTTTTCTGCCTCGCTGCCTGGTTGGTAATCAAGTCAAGACAATTTATATGTCCTATATTTTATGGTACGTAAAAATGTTCACTGACCTGAATGAAATACACTTTCCAGCCCCACCGCAGACTGGAGCCAGTGCAAATATAAATACGGAAGATATCAATGGAAAACAGATCGCGGAAAAAAGGAGAAGTTCAGAAAAAGGTGGAGTCCAGAGTCAAATGTTGTCTCCTTCGGCTGACTCCATAGGGAGTCCCCATAGTGCCCTGGTTAAAAAATGGTGCACTAAGTAGGGAATAGGGTGCCATTTAGGAAGCTGACGTAATGTAACAGGCGGGGCTGGGCCGGTGTCCTTACTTACTCAGCCAGAGTGGGCACTTGAGGTGAATTATTGTTTGTGAGTGGAAACTTGGCCAGATAACCCTAGTGCTGCTGTCTCAGGACTGAGTAAGACCACTGTCTCCTCGCTCCCTCCCTCCCTCCCTCTTCCTCTCTTTCCAGTTCACATAGTTTCTTTGTGTGTCTCTTTCTATATCTCTCTGTACGCCCCTTTCTTTCTCTCTCTCTCTCGCTCTCTCTCTCTTTCCCTCTCTCTCTCTCTCTCTGCTCTCTCTCTTTCCCTTTCTCTCTCTCTCTCTCTCTCTCTGCTCTCTCACTCTCTTTCCCTTTCTCTCTGCTCTCTCTCTCTCTCTCTCTCTCTCTCTCTCTCTCTCTCTCTCTCTCTCTCTCTCTCTCTCTCTCTCTCTCTCTCTCTCTGTCTCTCTCTGCACTCTCTCTCCCTTTCTCTCTCTTTCTCTCTCTCCCTTTCTTTCTCTCTCTCTCTCTGCTCTCTCTCTTTCCCTTTCTCTCTATCTCTCTCTCTCTGCTCTCTCTCTTTCCCTTTCTCTCTCTCTCTCTCTGTGCTCTCTCTTTCCCTTTCTTTCTCTCTCCCTCTCTCTCTCCACAGCTCCACTGCAGCTCAGGGTCTAGCAGGGCTGTTCACATCTCTGTTGCTGTATTGCCCTGGTCAATGGCTGCTGCTGTAAATTCCAGGAGTAGTCGGAAACATAAACATAAAAAGGACAACCCCCCCTTTCCCCCTCTCTATCACTCTCTATCACTCTCTATCCCCCTCTCTCCCTCTCTCTCTCTCTCTCTCTTGCTCTCTCTCTATCCCTCTCTTTCCCCCTCTCTATCCCTCTCTTTCCCCCTCTCTATCCCTCTCTTTTTCTCTCTCTCTACCTCTCGTTTCACTTTTGTCTCCCCTAACCCTGTGCTCATGTAACCGATGTGAAATGGTTAGCTAGTTAGCGGGGTGTGAGCTAATAGCGTTTCAATCGGTGACGTCACTCGCTCTGAGACCTTGAAGTAGTTGTTCCCCTTGCTCTGCAAGGGCTGTGGCTTTTGTGGGGCGCTGGGTAATGATGCTTCGAGGGTGGCTGTTGTTGATGTGTACAGAGGGTCCCTGGTTCGAGCCCAGGTAGGGGTGAGGAGAGGGACGGAAACTTAACTGTTACACTAGCTAACCGGTGTGAGGCAGTTAACACTACTGCCTCACACCGGCTTTGGGCTCTGAGGGTCGTGGTGTGTGTGAGCCTCGCGGGACAAGGTCGCCCTTGTGTGTGTGTGTGTACATACGTGTCTGTGTCTGTTTTGGGCACTGCTACTTCTCTTGGTGGAAAATATGGGGGCTGTCGTTGCCCGTCTTTTGCCGTGTCAGCAGTGTATGTGTGTTCTTTGTGGAGGTAATTGGGAGCTCTAGACCACACTAACCCATGTTTGCTCCTTCTCGGATTTGAGGAAAATGTGATTACGGTAATTATGGCAGGCTGATGATATGCTTGATGGAATGAGTGTTTCTCATTAAGATCTGTGGGCCACCAAACAACATGCCTTGATATAAACTTTGACAGCACCCTAAATGGCACCCTATTCCCTACATATTACTCTGACTTATCTATCAAACGTAGTGCACTATATAGGGAACAGCGTGCATAGGGCTCTGGTGAAAATAAGTGCACTATGTAGGGAATAGGGAGCCATTTGGGACACAGACCATGTCTGATAATATAGACACTGTCTTAAGTACTGGCCAGGGCTGAGGCACAGTCAGTCCTACACTGATGACCACTACCCTCTTAATACCAAATCCTCTATGTCCTTCAGATAGGGGAGATGTAGGTGTGAAATGTAATTGCATCCACTCTGTTGTTGAACACGACTTTATTCTGCGATGAAATTCAACACATCAACTTGGACCTTATCAGTGCCATCTATGTTTATATCAATGGATGTTTTTACAAAAAACGTCATATCTGCTTCTCTTCTACATCAAACTTGCAACATTTATGTTTATACTATCCTTATATTAGCCTTGGGTGTGATGGGGCCAAGGCCACATTCATGCTTTGTGTTAATGCCAGTATATTAACACACAAAAGTAGGGTATCTATTCAAATGTTTGTGTCTATTTCATTTTTCACAGATTTTTCTTCTTTCCCTCCCTCTCTCTCCCTCTCTCTCCAGTCACTCTAAAATAAGGAAGTTGCCCTGCCAATGTGCTGAGCGAACGGAAACAAAGGTCTGTTTCAAGAAACAAAAGTCATGGAGAAAGATTGGTGACCACAGGAAGTCATAACACAGCATGTCCTGACAGATAGGAACCCTGGCAATTTCCACATTCACACTTTCCGCTTTCTCAACATCGATCAATGGTAACATGACTGGAGAGCGTTACTGTACATGAGTGGATGGGATAATGAGACACTGTCATGTGTTTCGGTGAAACGTGTTCAGCACAGCAAACGGGAAGTATATCTATCTTTTATATGATGCTAGTAGTCAAGCCTACATTTTCTTTCTCTCTTCCCGATTTGCTATCATACTTTCACATTTCCCTAAGTGTATTGTTACCTGTGTAGTCCCACAGTAGATCCCAGTAGATCTCTGTTTCAGAGGGGGGGTTAAAGGGTTAAATGCAGAAGACACATTTTGGTTGAATGCATTCAGTTGTGCAACTGACTAGGTTTCCCCCTTTCCCCTTATCAACCCCCAGTAGTATCACAAAATGTGATAAGACACTAAGAGGTCTGCTACCAAGTTCACTCTCTCCATGTGCCTGGAACCAAAAACGCACAATGCCACCTGCTACACGTTGTTCTTTTTAACCCATAATTAGGCTATTCATCTGCTTTCTCACTCCAATGTCTGTCTGTGGAGCCCCATAATTACTGTCTATGTTAGGATAAACCCTAGACGGCGGCCATCTTGGGTATATTTGCTTGGCTTCTCTAAAATATCAACATTAGAGTAGATGACTCTCATATATTTTGGTCTTTTGGGGATTAGTCTCTCACTGCTAGATCATTTGATTATGTCAAACTTTATACAATGCGGAAATGTTTCTTATTAGAATTTCCTCTTTTTATAGATTGGTGTGGTTTGTCACTATCTTTAGCCACAGGGTGTGAACACATTAACATGCACAGTGGTTTATAATGACACTTGACATTTAAAGTGTCATGCAAGGCAGAAAAATGTAAGAACTATTTCCACAGAGGGACTGAATCAACCAAACCGTGTTGATACAGCCTTCAGCTTTTGGGAAACGTTTGGTTTCCCCAAGATAAACCACAAGGATAGAATAACTAGAATGGACATGATATTTTTTAAATATATTTTAAAAATGTATTTCACCTTTATTTAACCAGGTAGGCCAGTTGAGAACAAGTTCTCATTTACAACTGCGACCTGGCCAAGATAAAGCAAAGCAGTGCGACAAAAACACAGAGTTACACATAAACAAATGTACTGTCAATAACACAAAAGAAACATAGAAAAATCTATATACAATGTGTGCAAGTGTAGAAGAGTAGCGAGGTAAGGCAATAAATAGGCCCTAGAGGCAAAAATAATTACAATGTAGCATTAATATTGGAGTGATAGATGTGCAGATGATGATGTGCAAGTGGAGATACTGGGGTGCAAAGAGCAAGAGGGTAAGTAATAATATGGGGATGAGGTAGTCGGGTGTGCAATTTACAGATTGGCTGTGTACAGGTACAGTGATCGTTAAGCTGCTCAGACAGCTGATGCTTAAAGTTTGAGATGGAGATATAAGACTCCAGCTTCAGAGATTTTTGCAAGTTGTTCCAGTCATTGGCAGCAGAGAACTGTAAGGAAAGGCAGCTAAAGTAGGTGTTGGCTTTGAGGATAACCAGTGCAATATACAGTATATCACAAACACCCCTCACATTTTTGTAAATATTTGAGTATATAATAATATAATAATATAATAATAATATATGCCATTTAGCGGACGCTTTTATCCAAAGCGACTTACAGTCATGTGTGCATACATGCATACATTCTACGCATACACAACACAATGACACTTTGCTACAATGTAAAGTAGTGAGTGTACAGCTTGTATAACAGTGTAAATGTGCTGTCCCCACAAAATAACTCAACACACAGCCATTAATGTCTAAACCGCTGGCAACAAAAGTGAGTACACTCCTAAGTAAAATGTCCAAATTGGGCCCAATTAGCCATTTTCCCTCCCCGGTGTCATGTGACTCGTTAGTGTTACAAGGTCTCAGGTGTGAATGGGGAGCAGGTGTGTTAAATTTGGTGTCATCGCTCTCACACTCCCTCATACTGACTGGTCACTGGAAGTTCAACAATGCACCTCATGGCAAAGAACTCTCTGAGGATCTGAAAAAAAGAATTGTTGCTCTACATAAAGATGGCCTGGGCTATAAGAAGATTGCCAAGACCCTGAAACTGAGCTGCAGCACGGTGGCCAAGACCATACAGCGGTTTAACTGGACAGGTTCCACTCAGAACAGGCCTCGCCATGGTCGACCAAAGAAGTTGAGTGCACGTGCTCAGCGTCATATCCAGATGTTGTCTTTGGGAAATAGATGTATGAGTGCTGCCAGCATTGCTGCAGAGGTTGAAAGGGTGGGGTGTCAGCCTGTCAGTGCTCAGACCATATGCCGCACACTGCATCAAATTGGTCTGCATGGCTGTCGTCCCAGAAGGAAGCCTCTTCTAAAGATGATGCACAAGAAAGCCCGCAAACAGTTTGCTGAAGACAAGCAGACTAAGGTGGTCTGATGAGATCAAGATAAACTTATTTGGTTCAGATGGTGTCAAGCGTGTGGCGGCAACCAGGTGAGGAGTACAAAGACAAGTGTGTCTTGCATACAGTCAAGCATGGTGGTGGGAGTGTCATGGTCTGGGGCTGCATGAGTGCTGCCGGCACTGGGGAGCTACAGTTCATTGAGGGAACCATGAATGCCAACATGTACTGTGACATACTGAAGCAGAGCATGATCCCCTCCCTTCGGAGACTGGGCCGCAGGGCATTATTCCAACATGATAACGACCCCAAACACACCTCCAAGACGAGCACTGCCTTGCTAAAGAAGCTGAGGGTAAAGATGATGGACTGGCCAAGCATGTCTCCAGACCTAAACCCTATTGAGCATCTGTGGGGCATCCTCAAACGGAAGGTGGAGTGCAAGATCTCTAACATCCACCAGCTCCGTGATGTCGTCATGGAGGAGTGGAAGAGGACTCCAGTGGAAACCTGTGAAGCTCTGGTGAACTCCATGCCCAAGAGGGTTAAGGCAGTGCTGGAAAATGATGGTGGCCACACAAAATATTGACAATTTGGGCCCAATTTCGACATTTTCACTTAGGGGTGTACTCACTTTTGTTGCCAGCGGTTTAGACATTAATGGCTGCGTGTTGAGTTATTTTGAAGGGACAGCAAATTTACACTGTTATACAAGCTGTACACTCACTACTTTACATTGTAGCAAAGTGTCATTTCTTTAAAAAAAAATATATACTCAAATATTGACAGAAATGTGAGGGGTGTACTCACATTTGTGATATACTGAACCTGCTGGAGCGTGTGCTATGGGTGGGTGTTGCTATAGTGACCAGTGAGCTGAGATAAGGCGGGGATTTACCTAGCAGAGACTTATAGATGACCTGGAGCCAGTGGGTTTGGCGACGGATATGTAGTGAAGGCCAGCCAACAAGAGCATGCAGGTCGCAGTGGTGGGTAGTATATGGGGCTTTGGTGATAAAACGGATGGCACTGTGATAGACTGCATCCAGTTTGCTGAGTAGAGTGTTGGGGGCTATTTTGTAAATGTGTCAAGTGTCTAGGTGAAGCAGGTAAGGCGGAGTCAGGAGCAGGACACAGAGATGAGTAATACTCGTAACTTTACTCAAAAACACAACAAAATATTCCAAGAAGGAAAAATATACCAGCTCACAAAATACAAGACAACTTCCAACGAACAAACACGCACAAAAACAAGGGGGGAACCAGACGGTTAAATAGGGAACATATAATTATGGAATGGAAACTAGGTGTGTACAATGAAGACAAAACAAATGGAAAATGAAAAGTGCATCGGTGGCAACTAGAAAACCGGTGACGTCGACCGCCAAACACTGCCTGCACAAGGAGAGGGACCAACTTCGGCGGAAGTCATGATGACATCGCCGAAGACAAGGATCGGTAGGATTGTCAGTTTTACGAGGGTATGTTTGGCGGTATGAGTGAAGGAGGCTTTGTAAGAAGCCGATTCTAGATTTAATTTTGGATTGGAGATGTTTAATGTGAGTCTGGAAGGAGAGTTAACAGTCTAACCAGACACCTTTTAATTCAAGTCAATGTTCTGTGATGGTTCGATGGGTAATTGTATTCCTATGACTTGAAGTCCCAAAACCCCTTTGAAAATATCAACTCTGGTTTAAGGTTTTTTATTTTTTTATTTCAACAATGATTAAATAGTTGATTTAGTAATATATGTTGTATTGTAAGGAAATTAAGCCAAGGTATTTTAAAGTGCCCAAAGCACTTTAAACTGTCCCTTCATAAAGTAAATCATTTGTTGTCTTTATCCATTGCTCTAATGACCAGACAATCTGGATTGTCTTAGAAAGCCCTGCTTGGAACAGTTAATAAGCGTCATTGCCTGTTGCGAAATGGATTTTGTTCATTTCTGCACATTAAGACCATTCCCAAAGTCTTTAAATGGATTTAACCGCTGTTAAAGTGAGCTCAACTGAGCAAACATGCAGAATGTTAGCACAGAGCATAATTCAAATTCATTGGCTGTCATACTTAGATAAACAATAGCGACTACAAACATTGTTTAGCTTGCTAGTAATGGGAGAACAAATCATGTTACGGAAAGACGCTCAGAGAATGGATGGCATCCTCCACTGCAATAAATCATGCTCTTATTTGATTTACCCACCCAACTTTTAATGAACTATTCCTAATGACTTTCTCATAGTCCCAAAACACCTGTGTGTGTGTGTGTGTGTGTGTGTGTGTGTGTGTGTGTGTGTGTGTGTGTGTGTGTGTGTGTGTGTGTGTGTGTGTGTGTGTGTGTGTGTGTGTGTGTGTGTGTGTGTGAGGGAAGGCGGGCGGGAAAGCATGTGTGTGTGGGCATGCTTAATTTTGTCTCTGCAGTATGTGTGTGTGTGGGGGGGGGGCACTCAACCTCATCAAATTTTAAGTGTGGATCTCTTTTTTCCATGGCAGCCAGCGACATCATCACCCATAGCGTGAAACAGTTAGGCCCTGTGGTGGAAAGAGAAGGGGCTGTGGCCCAAATGGCACCCTATTCCATACATAGTGCACTACTTTTGACTAGATCCTTATGGACCCTGGACAAAAGTAGTGCACTGTATAGGGAATAGGGTGCTATTTTGGATGTTACCAATCAAAATTGCTCTGCTCTCCGTGTTAGAGGGACATCTGCTCGAGGGCCGGGCACAATGCTACAGGCCTCCAATCGGAGAAGCCCGAAATGAGAGCCTCTAAAGCTGAGCTGTGTGTGTATGAGAGAGGGGGAGAGATAACTGGAAACTGGCACACATAAAAATAGGATACGCGTTTTCCCACAGCTCCGCAAGATTTGGAAGGCCTGCAAGGAAACTTGTTTGCTTGCCTCATGTGGCTCATGAGAGGCCTACATATTACTTTTGAAAAAATATCAGCTGCATAACTCCTGTGGTGAAATGCTTCTGGTTTGAACTTCAAGTCAACAGCGGTCATTGACACCCAGTCCCAGAGACAGATGAGAGGGACGCTGAAAATGGAGGACTGGAGATATTTATGTTGTGTTAATTTCCTTCCCCTCTCTCTGTTTTGTTCCTCCCTAACACTGGTTTGTGATTCAGAGCTACCGATTGAACATTACCAGATTTAGGTCCAAATTACACAACGTTTAAACAACTTCTTTCTCCTGTTTATAAATCCAGAGCGGTAAATTGAAGTGCAGCAATGTTTTTTGTGTTCAAAAACTGGACCCATTAAGTGAAGAGTAGCTAATATATGGCTATGGATCCCGGTCAAATAATGTGTACATTCTATACACAGTTGAAGGTCTGCATGCATTGTTTTGATGTAATAATCATAGAGCCAGTCTGGCAGAGATTATGCAGCAGTGCCTTGCGAAAGTATTCAGCCCCCTTGAACTTTGCAACCTTTTGCCACATTTCAGGCTTCAAACATAAAGATATAAAACTGTATTTTTTTGTGAAGAATCAACAACAAGTGGGACACAATCATGAAGTGGAACGACATTTATTGGATATTTCAAACTTTTTTAACAAATCAAAAACTGAAAAATTGGGTGTGCAAAATTATTCAGCCCCCTTAAGTTAATTTTATTTTTATTTGTGATTTCACCTTTATTTAACCAGGTAGGCTAGTTGAGAACAAGTTCTCATTTGCAACTGCGACCTGGCCAAGATAAAGCATAGCAGTGTGAGCAGACAACACAGAGCTACACATGGAGTAAACAATTAACAAGTCAATAACACAGTAGTAAAAAAAGGGGGAGTCTATATACATTGTGTGCAAAAGGCATGAAGTAGGCGAATAATTACAATTTTGCAGATTAACACTGGAGTGATAAATGATTAGATGGTCATGTACAGGTAGAGATATTGGTGTGCAAAAGAGCAGAAAAGTAAATAAATAAAAACAGTATGGGGATGAGGTAGGTAAAAATGGGTGGGCTATTTGCCCACCCATAATACTTTGTAGCGCCACCTTTTGCTGCGATTACAGCTGTAAGTCAATTGGGGTATGTCTCTATCAGTTTTGCACATCGAGAGACTGAAATTTTTTCCCATTCCTCCTTGCAAAACAGCTCAAGCTCAGTAAGGTTGGATGGAGAGCATTTGTGAACAGCAGTTTTCAGTTCTTTCCACAGATTCTCGATTGGATTCAGGTCTGGACTTTGACTTGGCCATTCTAACACCTGGATATGTTTATTTTTGAACCATTCCATTGTAGATTTTGCTTTATGTTTTGGATCATTGTCTTGTTGGAAGAGAAAATCTCCATCCCAGTCTCAGGTCTTTTGCAGACTCCATCAGGTTTTCTTCCAGAATGGTCCTGTATTTGGCTCCATCCATCTTCCCATCAATTTTAACCATCTTCCCTGTCCCTGCTGAAGAAAAGCAGGCCCAAACCATGATGCTGCCACCACCATGTTTGACAGTGGGGATGGTGTGTTCAGGGTGATGAGCTGTGTTGCTTTTACGCCAAACATAACGTTTTGCATTGTTGCCAAAAAGTTCAATTTTGGTTTCATCTGACCAGAGCACCTTCTTCCACATGTTTGGTGTGTCTCCCAGGTGGCTTGTGGCAAACTTTAAACGACACTTTTTATGGATATCTTTAAGAAATGGCTTTCTTCTTGCCACTCTTCCATAAAGGCCAGATTTGTGCAATATACGACTGATTGTTGTCCTATGGACAGAGTCTCCCACCTCAGCTGCAGATCTCTGCAGTTCATCCAGAGTGATCATGGGCTTCTTGGCTGCATCTCTGATCAGTCTTCTCCTTGTATGAGCTGAAAGTTTAGAGGGACGGCCAGGTCTTGGTAGATTTGCAGTGGTCTGATACTCCTTCCATTTCAATATTATCGCTTGCACAGTGCTCCTTGGGATGTTTAAAGCTTGGGAAATCTTTTTAGTTTTAGTTTAGTTTATTTTATTTTTACAGGGACAGTGCACATTAATCAACGTTTCAGTAAAAGTGCCGGTTTTAGCCAGCCGGCTAATTTTCAACCGCAGTCCCTGGGCAGGTTATTAAAATCAATTACTATATAGACAATAGCACCATAGAACATGCAAGACATAGCAACATAGGACAAGCAAGACATAGCATACAGACAGAGCAACATAGAACAAAAAGCAGCAAAACAAAATTCATAAAAGCAACAAAGTGTTTCCACACCTCACAAGCTACAGACAACAGACAACATGGAAAGCGGCAACACACAGCTAGGGACCATGTTCACAACTCTGATTGACCTTTAGCCAGGTCTTCAAGCATTTTGTGAAAGTGTGATATGTGGTGCAGTTATGTGTGTCTGATGGCAGTGTATTCCAGACATGGGAAGCTCTCACAGAGAATGCAGATTTACTAAAGGTGCTTTTCCTTAGGGGAACTATACAGTCACCTCTCATGGCAGACCTTGTGGATCTGCTGCCATATGTCTGGGTTTTCTGTTTAACAAAAATATTAAGTGGAGGGGGAGCCAGGCCATTAAGGATCTTGAATACAAGACATGCGTCGGTGTATTGCACAAGATTTTCCCAACTCAAGAGCTCATGCTTTCTAAGGATGTGACAATGATGATGGCTATTGGGCTTCCTATCAAGCACTTTGAGAGCCTGTTTGTAGACAGACTGAATAGGTTTTAATGTTGTACAGCAAGCTTGGGCCCAACTAGTCAAGCAGTATGTTAAGTGGAGGAGTATCATAGAATTGAAGTACAGTTTTGCTACCTCTGTAGTCAAACAATTTCGTATAAATCGGAAATTAGCTAGGTTGAATTTGGTTATTTGAATTACCTTTTTCACATGCTTTTTAAAAGAGAGGTTGGAGTCAAGTATGATTCCAAGGTACTTAAAATCGGATACCACCTGGAGCTTCTCCCCTGACACATAGACATCTGGCTCAGTAGCATCTGTTGCCCTCTTTGTGAAGAACATGCAAACAGTTTTTTTCACATTGAGATGCAAACACGAGTCACTGAGCCACTTTGTAACCTGGACCATTACAGTAGTGAGTTCTTGTGCAGCTTGTTGTTTGCTCTTTGCATGCACATATATCACTGTATCATCTGCATACATTTGAACTTCAGACTCAGTACAGACAGAAGGCAGATCATTAATGTACAGGCTGAACAGGAGGGGCCCCAGTATTGACCCTTGGGGCACGCCCACATCATAGCTATGAGTGGGCGACAGCTCATTGCTCACTCTGACACACTGAGTTCTGCCTTCAAGGTATGATTTCATCCATCTCAAGGCATCAGGGGAAAAGTTGAACTTGGACAATTTTGTGATGAGAATCTCATGGTTAACAGTATCAAAAGCCTTCCTTAGGTCCAGAAACACAGCCCCAACAGCACCCCCTTTGTCCATCTTGGACTTCACATTTTCCAGAAGAAAGCAGTTGGCCGTTTCTGTGGAGTGTTTCGCTCTGAAGCCAAACTGCATGGAGTGTAATGTGAAGGGGCTGTTGTTGAGGTGGGCAATCAGTTGTTCTGCTACACACTTTTCAACAACCTTTGACACCACAGGTAGTATACTAATGGGCTTGTAGTTACTTACTCACGTCAGCAGGGTCGCCTGATTTAAAGATGGCCGTTATTATGGCCGACTTCCATACCCTTGGAAACACACCGAGACCAATAGATGTGTTGGTGACCTTAGTAATGGGGCCAATGAGTGACTCTTTGTAGTTTTTAAGAAAGGTAGAGTCCATCCCAAACACATCTTTGGCTTTAGAGTTCTTTAGTGAGCTAATCACCTTGTTCACCTTTGACTCAGAAACCTCCCTTATGATGAAGACAGGTTGAGTGTCATTCACTAGCACTGAGCCCAAGAAATCAGTGGAGGGGTTCTGTGTCAGTAACCTGACAGAGTCAATAAAGTAGGAATTGAAGGCTGTTGCTATTTCAACTGCATCCTGTGTTAGATTGTTATTCACCATGATTTCTAGTCTTTTTGCAATGTTACTATGGTCTTTCCCTGTTAACTTTTTTAGATTCTCCCATATCAATTTAGAATTTCCCTTTGCTTCACCAATTATGTTAATAAAAAAGTTTGCCTTGGCCTGTCTGATTTCTTTTATCACCTTATTTCTCAACATGGTAAACCTACGTCTGTCATGCTCTAATTTAGATTTTAGGGCGTTCTTTCATCAATTTCCAGATTTCTCCATTTAGCCAAGGAAGAGTGCTCTTTTGGCCAGGTTTGGATTTGATTTTCTTTAGGAAGCCATTTATTGTAGTCTGGATTGTGGATAGAAAAACCTGACTATCAGCTTCCACGTCTGTATAGGACAAGAGATCATTCCAGTTTATTCCCTTAATTGCTTTTTTTTTGTATCCAAATCCGGCTTTAAACTTCTTCACAACAGTATCTCGGACCTGCCTGGTGTGTTCCTTGTTCTTCATGATGCTCTCTGCGCTTTTAACGGACCTCTGAGACTATCACAGTGCAGGTGCATTTATACGGAGACTTGATTACACATAGGTGGATTGTATTTATCATCATTAGTCATTTAGGTCAACATTGGATCATTCAGAGATCCTCACTGAACTTCTGGAGAGAGTTTGCTGCACTGAAAGTAAAGGGGCTGAATAATTTTGCACGCCCAATTTTTCAGTTTGTTAAAAAAGTTTGAAATATCCAATAAATGTCGTTCCACTTCATGATTGTGTCCCACTTGTTGTTGATTCTTCACAAAAAAATACAGTTTTATATCTTTATGTTTGAAGCCTGAAATGTGGCAAAAGGTCACAAAGTTCAAGGGGGCCGAATACTTTCGCAAGGCACTGTATGCTCAGATCAATATGGGTCTGATAATGGGTGCAGAGAATACACAGATCAATGGTAGCCAGACATCACACGCATCCACACAATGACAAGCGCACACACTTACACACACACACTCGTGCACCTACACACTCCCACACACACACAGAAGTGCATGTACTGTACACACACACATTCAAGGGCGACCTTGTCCACCGAGGCTCACACACACAGCTCTCTTGCACCTCTCATGGCATCTCCTGTGTGCCTCTGGAAATGTGACATCAACCCGTTTACAACCTGATATCACACCCTCATTCCAGGAACAACCCCACTATCTGAAGTGAACAACTATCAATGGATTGAATCAGAGGTAATGTAGAGCTTCATTGTTAAACTCAGATTAATGACACAAGCCTGGGGAGCCAGGGTGGGAAAATGTAATATGCTGAAGTTTAGTGCAAGATGTTATGTATTCTGTACTTTGAAATTTTAGCCTTATGTTTAATATGAGTAAGTCCTGCAGTGTTGGAAGAGAACAAGGTGTCACTATTTCAGAACAGCTTTTGGTGTACAATGCAATGCATGCTTTGTGTGTGTGTCGATAGGCTATTCAGATAGTCAGTACTTGTGATTCAGACTTGAATTGTGCTATTTATATATATATATATTTTACTGTAATATAATAGACAGATTCTATAGCCCATTTCAAACGACTGTATCGCTCCTTCACCCTTATGTGCTGAAGAATCAAACACTAAAGCATTGAATACATAGAAAAATCGCGACGTCATGGAAAGAATGACGTCAGGTTTGATGAGCCGCCGGGAAGGTGGGCGGAGCTACACAACCGACAGGGCCAGGGAGATGCACACACAAATAAACAGATGTCAGTGCTCATTTAATACTGGTTAAATCATACGATGTATGAATTGATTTTTGCACGCATCAGATTCTTATAAAGTAAGACCGGGCAAAGAGTGGGTGCAAGAGGATCTCCATCCGTGAACGGAATTGATGACGTAACCGTTTCCACGGGCGACTGATATGTTGGTTAAGCCAATGGGGATCTACATTGGAGTTATTGCCCATCCCCCTGACGTGAATCACATGTCCCTTGCGATGTTGTGACAGTGTAGTGGGCGGGATTTTTACTACAGATCGGGAAAGAGGGGCAGTCTGTAGTGAGATACTGAGGAGAGGGAAAGAGAGGAAGGTCTCAGAGGTAATATTCGGAAAACGGAGTAAGTACTTCGTTTTAATTTTTTTTTGCACACAAATATATATTTCCATAAGTAACAACATGGACACAAGCCAAGCTTTGATTCTGGTAAGCAATAGCGAACCGGTTTGGTTTTATCTCCTTACTACAGTTTTAGCTTAACGGTAAACGTTAGCAAGCTCAGTGCAGCTGCTCGTGAGTTCATGTCTAGCTTGCAAGCTAGCTTATATTTGGGTAAGAAGATGGAACAACTGACATTGAGCTTCTCGTTCTTTACACCACAATTTGCTTCGGTCATTGACCTACCTAACGTTTTCCAGAACAGGATCTTATTGACAAGTTAATGGAATGTATTGTAACGTGCGAAAATACAACTCGCGGGGTGACTTTGTGTTTGAAAAGTTGTGTAGCTAAATAACGTTAGCGGTGTAACGTTATTTTGAAATGGGTTCGACACTAGTTTTGGAGGAGCTCGTGGACAGGAGGTGGAGGTTGACGCCTAACCTCTACTGTACTAAGGAGTGAAGAAGAAGCAAAAGTCCTGGTGAAAACGACTTGAAATAACCAAGTGCCTGAAATAGCTTGTTGAATTATTTGCGTGAGTAGCTAGCTACGTGAACGTTATTTGAGTCCAGCCATGCTGGTCGACTCGGACTCCAACTGAATTAATTCAGAATCTTAATTGCTGGGTTCTTCTTATTCCGCCTGAACATGTTATTAACGTGACGTTCGTTGGCTAATAGTTGACTTGACACATGCAGTGTGCTCATAATGAGTCAATAACCTGTAACAGTCACTTTCTTGCCGCAAAAGGTCTACGTCCGTTGCTTTGTTGGTACTGTTACATTTTATACATAAGTTACAATTTCTCAATTGAAAATGAACCTTAGTTTCCTTACATTTTTCTTGGTTACATTGGCAATTCTGCCGGTTAGCTACCTAACGTTAAGCATTGACGACGATGGGTACTCCACTTGAAATTATTCCATGGTGTTATTCCACTGCACTCGTCGGTTCTACCGTCAGTTGGTTAGCCAGTGGTTGACTTGTGACATAGCTAGCTAAGTAACAGTCCTGACTGACAGCTAACGTTATCCAGTTAAATGAAGGATATACTGTAGCTAGCTAGGTGAAGCGTTAGTGCACCAGCTGCTAACATTGGCCAACCTACCTTTAACGTTACATGTTTTGCAACGGTAGCTACGCCGCAACACATCGTTAAGTTAGCTACTAGCACTTCTGTCTGAACTCCGTCTTTGAAACCTGTCATACATATCAGCTTGATGATATGCACTCTGGATGCCAGCTGAGATGCCGAAATTTCAACTTAGTACAGCTAATGTTAACAAGTTACATTACCGCCGGTATATCTATTTAGTTGTAGCAGTGTCCATAGCGGATCCATCTAACTAGCTACGACAGATCCATTATCCTGTCATGCTTTCTTTTCGCTCAGTGTGCCACCATTAGCTACCAACCTCGAGCGTGATTATTTGTTCACGTTATGACAAGGCAACGTAACCAATCATTTGACCTTGACTACAGATAGTCCAAAGGCAATTTTCTACATATTTTTCTATTGCAGAGTTTATGTACTGGTCCCAGTGTGATAGGCGACGAGCTATCACGTTTTGATGTCTAACAGAAGGGATCAGTCCTTATCCTATTAAATGGCACCCGGCGTGCTGCACTTTGCCAGCAATGCATTCTAGTCTCTGCTGAATGCTGAGCTTCGAATGAACGCTGCTGGTTGACCATCTGGATTACGATCACTTATCGTTTGGGAATCTGTGTCATCAAATTGCAAACATTGGGGATTCCATTGATCTGTGCAACGCTTGTATTGAAGTCTAGTAATGTGCATTAATATGCATCCACAATACACATGCTATAATATTTGAAGAATTTACAATGCTGTAGTCATGTAAGAGAGGTATGGTGATCATTGGACAAGTTGTATAAAATAACGTTTTTAACCCATATCAGTGTAGGATATGGTTTTACGATTTTTGGGTGTCAGGGTGTTCTGATATGTGAAAAATCAGTGTTGTCAAATGTTATTTGTTACATACACATGGTTAGCATATGTTAATGTGAGTGTAGCGAAATGCTTGTGCTTCTAGTTCCGACAATGCAGTAATAACCAATGAGTAATCTTACCTAACAATTTCACAACAGCTACTTTATACACCCAAGTGTAAAGGGATGAAGAATATGTACATAAAGATATATGAATGAGTGATGGTACAGAACAGCATATGCAAGATGTAGTAGATGGTATCGAGTGCAGTACATGCATATGAGATGAGTAATGTAGGGTATGTAAACATTATATTAAGTGGCATTGTTTTAAAGTAGCTAGTGATACATTTTTTACATGTGGCAGCAGCCACTCAATGTTAGCGGTGGCTGTTTAACAGTCTGATGGCCTTGAGATAGAAGCTGTTTTTCAGTCTCAGTCCCTGCTGTGCATTCTGAATACATTCATGGCATTCAATAGGAGTGTGATTTCTATCTTCTAAACATTTGCCTTTTATAGATCCACACATTTTGGCCATAAAAAACAACAACCGTTGACTGTGTCTGAGGCTGTAGTTTTAACCGAAACTGTATATCACTCAGGAATGAACCATAAGCAGTGCAGCAGAGTAAAACTGAGCATACAGTAATAAAAACCTTCTCACTTGCATGGTATTTGTCAGCGGTGGTCCCTGTTCAATTATTAAAATGGGTGTATGTTCTGTGAATTGCATAGGATTTCAATGCCAATGATGAATCATTGAGGAGTTTCACGATCGGCTGACTAATTATTAGTCTGATACTAGTACTGAATAGGATTTTAAGTCTGTCTCTGGTCTTACGTTGTTTTGGAAAGTAGGCCTTTGAGTGGTTGTGGTTCAGTCAGAGGTTTTAACCTAATTAAATCAGTAGGCCGATACTACCTGAGTACAATAGCTATAGGATTTCAGTCTTCTCGTCAGAACACATTTCTTGGTAAATTAGGATTATTGAGCAGCAGTAGACTTTGTAGTTAATATTGATGGCATTTAGAATAGACAGGTGTCAAAGTATAACATGTGTAATATGCCTGTTTATTAGCGAATAGGTACTATTAGGATTAGGTAGGTACTATGATGTAACATAATTATCCTGTTAAACAAAGTTTCGGACAAAGTGCTGTCTATTCCAGGTAATGATTTGGCCTTGTCGACACTGCATCCCAGACTCATCGTGGACATGGACCCTGGCAGGGCTGCCTGATCCGTGCTCACTCAACTGGCTACCTGCTAAACTGTATTTCCCACTCATGTTGAACATTGTCTATAATTGTCAGGAAATCTAACATTCTGCATCAAATCTAAGAAATGGCTACTATAATCCTCCTTTTGTCTTACTATTGTAAGACCTACTATAGAAACTTACTAACGGAGACTCCTACTGCAAAAGGCACAATTGGTTATGTAAAAGGCAATGCAGCTGTTGTCACATTAATCTGAAGTGACATTCAACCCCATGTAGGCTATCATGGACAGCTCAATATAGTCTGCTGTACTATTAGGTAGGCCTACATTGTATAATGCTGCTTTTTACTCAAGCTGGTGCGATGCGTATCTCCTATATTATTGTAAGGGTAAGGATATTCCACGCTGCGGTTTAAAGGCAAGTCGAGTCTGACTCATGCTGGCTCAATTAGGCCCAAGTCTAAACACACGCAAGCTCTGTTCTCTTTTTAATCAAATTGGCATAGAGTGATATTAAAGATAAAGTATTTTCTTAATTTAGGGTTTTACTATTTTTTACATTGTAGAATAATAGTTTTGATGTCTTCACTATGAAATAACACATGGAATCATGTAGTAACCAACAGCAACCAGCACTCCATCACTCTCCTTTGTCAAATAGCCCTTACACAGCCTGGAGGTGTGTTGGGTCATTGTCCTGTTAAAAAAAAAAGATTGTCCCACTAAGCGCAAACCAGATGGAATGGCGCATCGCTGCAGAATGCTGTGGTAGCCATGCTGGTTTTGTGTGCTTTGAATTAGGTATGACGATATATATCGTGTGATGATATCAATTGGACACGTGTGGAAGGAAATTTACAACACAAACAAGAGTGATCGTGGCACAGAGACCGTACCTAAAAGAGGGGCTACTTTGGTCGCATTGTCATGGTTTGGGTATGAAAGGTTTGACACGAACCAGAAAACCGCCCCCTCCCCCCTGCAAAATATGCCGCAGGCCGGTCCCGACAACAGGCTCAAACACCACTATCTTACAACCTACACAAAAATCATGTGAAACAGTATGGAGAGAGTCTACGGATGAGACCCCAAAAAGTACAGTCTAGTGCTCAAAACAACCCCCTGACTCAGACATGGCGAGAGGCTTGTGCCCGTGGCAAAGCATATGGCAAAGACTCACGAAGATGGAAGGAGGTAACAGCTGCCGTTACAACTTAAATCTGCAAAGACATGGCCCCAATTTACACGGTCGAGAAACAGGCGTTTCGTGTGAGAGTGCAAACACTCAACCCAAGGTATCAAATGCAAATACATTTTATTTGTTGAGTATCATTCAAAATGTAATAAAAAATAGTCCTTTACATGTGGTCATTTTATATACACAATTTATTCATTGAATTTACAGAAAATGTGCTATATGGTGATATCATTATCAGGATATGAAATGACCTATATCTGGATAGTAGATTTTGGCCATATCGCCCAGCCCTGCTCTTGAATTCTAAATAAATCACTGACAGTGTTACCAGCAAAGGGCCATCACACCACCACCTCTATACTTCACAGTGGGAACCACACGTGCAGAGATCATCCGTTCACCTACTCTGCGTCTCACAAAGACATTTACAATTTCCTTCAGTCTAATGTCCATTGCTCGTGTTTGGACCAAGTTTTTTTAGTAGTGGTTTCTTGCAGCAATCCGACCAATCACGAGTGGTGATTGCATCTCAGTACAAGAGGCATCACTACAGTCCCTGGTTCGAATCCAGGCTGTATCATATCCGGCTGTGATTGGGAGTTCCACAGGGCGGCCCACAATTTGCCCAGCGTCGTCTGGGTTTGGCCGGGGTAGGCCGTCATTTTTTAAATATTTTATTTTTTTAACCTTTATTTAACTAGGCAAGTCAGTTAAGAACAAATTCTTATTTTCAATGACTGCCTAAGAACAGTGGGTTAACTGCCTGTTCAGGGGCAGAATGACAGATTTGTACCTTGTCAGCTCGGGGGTTTGAACTTGCAATCTTCCGTTTACTAGTCCAACACTCTAACCACTAGGCTACCCTGCCCCCGTCATTGTAAATATTAATTTGTTCTTAACTGATTTGCCTAGTTAAATAAAGGTTACACAATAAATAATAATATAATTAAATGAAGGCCTAATTCACACAGTCTCCTCTGAAAAGTTGATGTTGAAGTTTTTCTTGAACTCTATGAAACACTTATTTGGGCTGCAACTCTAATGAAATTATCCTCTTCAGCAGAGGTAATTCTGGGTCTTCTTTTACTGTGGCGGTCCACACTAGAGCCTGTTTCATCATAGCGCTTGATGGTTTTTGCGACTGTACTTTCAAAGTTCTTGAAATTTTCTGTATTGACTGACCTTCATGTCATGATGGACTGTCGTTTCCCTTTGCTTATTTGAGCTGTTCTTGACATATGGACATGGTCTTTTACCAAATAGGGCTATCTTCTGTATACCACCCCTACCTTGTCACAACACAAATGATTGGCTCAAATGCATTAAGAAGGAAAGAAATTCCACAAATGAACTTTTAACAAGGCACACCTGTTAATTGAAATGCATTCCAGGTGACTACCTCATGAAGCTGGTTGAAAGGTTGCAAGAGTGTAAAAACTGTCAAGGCAAAGGGTGGCTACTTTGAAGAATCTTAAATATAAAATATTTTTATTTGTTTAATACTTTTTTGGATACTACTTGATTCCATATGTGTTCATAGTTTTGATACCTTCACTATTATTCTACAATGTAAAAAATAAAACCCTGAAATGAGTAGGTGTGTCCAAACTTGACTGGTACTGTATGTATTTGTGTCATAGTTAGTAGGCCTGTGTCAGTCTGCATATAAGAACTAGAGAGACACATGCATACAATCTTATTTTGTTTGAAATTAGCCTGGTAAATGCATTTTTAATCTGTAGACTACAATCTCAATTGACTCCCCCAGCATATTTGTTTAAACCCAATCAAGGAGCACAACATTTGACCTAAATAGGAGGAAACCCCATGACGAATCAGAAATAGTGGGGGCAGCTGGTCACACAATGGTCGTAAATGTCAGAGCAGCATGACCTTAGTCTAGGGCTGGGCGATATGGCAAAATATCATATGTTTTTTCCACTCACATTTTTTGTGGTATTTAATGTTTTAGAATTATACAAGTTCTGAATTTGCTTTGAGTAGTGCGTGACCCTATGGTTGAAACAAACTTTCTAAGATATTTCAATAGCTCTTTCTCCATTCTGATTATTTTATACAGTTCAATTCAACTAAAATATTTTTGTTGCATTTCTTGCACCCATTTGCACCCATTTGAGAATTTCTACACTGCCATGTATGGCTGCATGACATGGGCAAAACATTTAGGCCTCATTTTTAACCATATGTTGCGATTTCACTTGCTATTTAGAGTAAAACATATTTATATAATTCTATAGTTGTAATATAATAGTGGGCACTTTGATTACAGTGTTTAGTATGACAATGCCAGGTAGGAGTTATTTAAATAGGGTTGGAACCAAGTGTTGATAAGTGTTTCCTAGGGGACCCTGTATTCTTTGGCTACATTGAATGATTTATCTTAGCTACTTTGCGTAGCTAACATATTCATGCTTCACGTATACCTCTTTGATTTAGAAGATACTGTTGCACAAGCAACATGAGGATTTAGGTCTACACCATCACTTGTATTATCAGGCTGTAAAGCTTGTTATGTTTGCTTTGACCCAGTACATTTATTAGCTAGCTAGCCAGCCAAAATGATTTAGGCCCAACTTGCTAAGAAAAGACAAACTACGTGTAATTCTAGGTTGCTAGTGTCTCTGGTCAAGCAACAACAAATGCGCTCCTTGAGTGACGGGGTGGTGCTATGTCTGTGTGGAAAGTGCTGCCGGAGAGTGATTACTCAAGTAACGGAGTAAACTATCAAAATTGACATTTCACACAGCATATCACATTTAACAAATCAAACATTCAAAACCCGTTTATAGAACGTAAAGTAAAAACCCAAACTGGTCCATGCATCAATACCAGGATATCGTAAAATATGTTATACCCCCTACCTCAGGCCGTAGAGCTGCCCAACAGAGTCAGTTAAAAAAAGGAGAGCAAAGGCTCTCAACTTCAAAGATGGCTTGCTCTTGAAAATGAAGGACATACAAGTTAAATAAAACCATAGCCTCAATAAATCTACCCCTATTCCCTTTAAAAACTCTGAAGAGGCTCAATTTATTCCATTTGCTTGTACAGAAGGAAAAGTGGAGACGCAATGGATGATTTTTAAATGTCCCCCAAGAGACCATCACAAATCTTGATTAAATGAGCAGAAGAGCACTGGGAAGAGGAAGTGTGTCGCAGAGTTGACGCCGGGCGGGGACACCTCTGCATGGTGTTGTGAATTGGCAGGCTGGTCATGTAGAACACAGAGTAGAGAAGTACCCAGTCTCTGGTGTGAAGTGGCCCGCTGATAGCACTGAGCCATGCTGCATGACATGAGTAAGGCTGGGTGCCTGCCTCTGCTTTGTACCCTCCACATTTACACGCCCTGACCCACTTCAGCAGGGGCCAGAGTGGGGAATGGGGACAGGGAGGGGTAGTCTGTAGGATGCTAAAAATACCCCCATCTGCAGTAGCAAGACCATAGCAGAGGGATCCCTGGAATGGCTGTCCTTGACTCACAACGAGTAAGTTGGCATGTAGAGGGGTTCAAAGTGCCAACCATGACCAAGAGGGTTTCCTTAGTTTGGGGAGAATTGCTTGAAAGTCCATCAACAGATAACATTTGCACCGTTTGGCTATAGAGGTCTGTTACATCTCATTTTCTGCTCCCTGGAAAGGAATAACCGCTGAGCTTTTTTATGACAAACAACTTCGTATACGGTTCTAAGTGAAACCCCAAAAGATTTCTTTGGTCTTCTCTTACTTAGTAAGGGTTTTGCTGTTTTTGTACACAAAGAGTTAACCTCGCTCCTATCATTGTTCAACCATACCATGCCAGCTGTTTGCTCGGTGATCCTATCACAATGATTTTCCACTGTTGTGACATGTGATCTGTTCCGCAACCTGAAACTGTCACCGCTCAGCAAATGTTGGCACTTCCTTCATCTTGGTGGTGCAGACGCTCGCAGGGGGACAGGCTCAGAGCATGAGATGTGAGGACAAGGGAAATGGAGCCTGGCCGCCTACATTACTTTGGGGTTGAACATGTGTGTTCGCTGGGTGCTGAGGGCAACTCAAATATGCCAACCATTTTTAGAGGACCATTTAGGGGGTAGAAAACGCATTGAGTCACACACCGCAATAGGCAAGTTAATATGGTAAGTCATCTGGGCCACAGTTGAAATTCACTTGAATTTGTCTAATTCACTTGAATTTGTCTAATTCACTTGAATTTATGGAAAGATTCCTGTCAAGATGTTCCTTTCAGGCAGAATGCAAGTTGCCAGAGTTTCAATAAGGAACTGCAACCCTCCTTGTCTAAATGGGCCACACTAAAATTAGAGCACAAATTCTACTTAGGCAACGATAAAAAGTTTCACTTTGTGTTTTTGCACATCTCACAACTATAAAAAACACTACCACATGAAATATTTTGGTGGAAACCTCTGTGTACGTTTCAACCTCACCCCAAACTTGTGGCCAGCAAAAGGGGTATTTCCCTCTCAAATGAGATTTTATGTCACCTCAGAATTGCAACCAGCCCTGCAATTATGTTGTGTAAAGAATAATAAATCCTGTCCTTTTTCCATGGCAGATGGCTCCAAATAGAATTGACACGTGACTAAATAGTTTCTCAAAAACAAGTCAAAGTAGTGGGTTCGTTGGGTTGCTCTCATTTGTCCAGTTACTGAAATTGCATTTTTCACTTGTGTGAATGTACCACATTCGTGCCCTCATTAAAGCACTCTTTTTCTGGGCATCTTAGAATATGCAGGGATATTGGCCCGATGCAGTTATGAGTATTATGTTCCCGATCTGACTTGAAAAAGTGAAGCGTGCTCACTACTTTTTCTCTCATTCAGTTCATTGTTACACCCAGACACTAATGTAGACAGTAAATAAAACCGACTTCCCAGCTGGTGACCTCTTTGAGAGAGGGAGTAGGAAGTGCTTCCCCCACCTGCCCTACAGTGTTAAATTCCTCTAGAGCAGTGATTCTAAAATCTCTCCTTTGGGACCCCCAGCTGTTCCATGTATTTGATCTATTCCAGAGCGAGCACACCTGATTCCAACTTGACTAGGTGAATCAGGTGTGCTAGTTCAGGGCTATAACACGTTTTTGAAAAGTTATTTTATTTTGCAGAGTAGAAGTTTGAGAACCACTGCCCTAGGGGATTCACTGTCCTATTTTAACCTTGAGACAATATAGATTGGGTCATTTTCATCATTGCCAATTTGAATAGTCTTTCCATACAAGCTGCCTTTTACATGTCATCTTTCCTGATGTTTTTGACTTCCTTATTCCGGTGCATCCCTCTCCCCGCTTCGAACATGGCACCTTTCCTTGTGGTGATTCTAAGAAATTAATCGTTGTCCTTAAAACAGGCTGACTACTGCTGTGCTTTATTCTTCACTTTAGTCAGCAGAGCAGAGACGATCTCCCAGATGATGCCAGAGATTGTCTAATTAGATTAAAAAGGAGCTTTTTCTGAGATGATCATTCAGTGAGTGCCAGCCCCATCTCCCAATGAATCGCCACTAGCCAAAGTGGGGACACTGAATGTCACGGTTTTTAATTGCACAACTGAAATAAGTGTAGCAGGGACATTTTGATGATGGACTCTGGAAATGGAGATAACCCTTCCTACCTCCAGAGGAGGTATTTCTCCTATATAGCTACTTCACATTAAGCACGAAACACTATGTGGGAGGAAGCTGGGCGTTTCATGAGTTATAATTCTTGCAGTAATTCCAGTTAGGCTAAGGTAAATGCTCTGGTTTTGACTTGTATACCAGTTGAATGGACTATAGAACTCCACATGTGCGTTGGTACATAAATGATCATACATTAACTACAATGCATTTTGTTTGGCTCTGCTTTTACTGTAGTGACCACCTACACCTGTTTGCCTGTGCTTCTTGTGGGGTTTATAGTAGAGGTCGACCGATTATGATTTTTCAACGACGATACCGATATCAATTATTAGAGGACCAAAAAAAAGCTGATACCGATAAATTGGCCGATTTAAAATAAAAAAAAATAATAAAAAAAAATAATAATAATAATAAAAAAATAAAATAAATAACATATTTAGTAATTTTCTTTATTTTTTACAAATGTATTATTATTATTTTTGTGTATATATATATATATATATATATATATATATATATATATATAAATTTTTTTATTTTATTTATTTTTTATTAAAATTTTTGTTTAATTTTTGTCTTTGTAATAATGACAAGTACAACAATACTGAATGAACACTTATTTTAACTTAATATAATACATCAATAAAATCAATTTACCCTTAAATAAATAATGAAACCTGTTCAATTTGGTTTAAATAATGCAAAAACAAAGTGTTGGAGAAGAAAGTAAAAGTGCAATATGTGCCATGTAAAAAAAGCTAACGTTAAAGTTCCTTGCTCAGAACATGAGAACATATGAAAGCTGGTGGTTCCTTTCAACATGAGTCTTCAATATTCCCAGGTAAGAAGTTTTAGGTTGTAGAAATTATAGGACTATTTCTCTCTACACCATTTGTATTTCATATACCTTTGACTATGGGATGTTCTTATAGGCACTTTAGTATTGCCAGTGTAACGGTATAGCTTCCGTCCCTCTCCTCGCCCCTACCTGGGTTCGAACCAGGAACACATCGACAACAGCCACCCTCGAAGCATCGTTACCCATCGCTCCACAAAAGCTGCCGCCCTTGCAGAGCAAGGGGAACAACTAACCCAAGTCTCAGAGCGAGTGGCATCACCAATTGAAACGCTATTAGTGTGCACCCCGCTAACTAGCTAGCCATTTCACATCGGTTACACCAGCCTAATCTCGGGAGTTGATAGGCTTGAAGTCATAAACAGCTCAATGCTTGAAGCATTGCTAAGAGCTGCTGGCAAAACGCACAAAAGTGCTGTTTGAATGAATGCTTATGAGCCTGCTGCTGTCTACCACTGCTCAGTCAGACTGCTCTATCAAATCATAGACTTATTATAACATAACACACAGAAATACGAGCCTTTGGTCATTAATATGGTCGAATCCGCAAACTATAATTTTGAAAACGAAACGTTTATTCTTTCAGTGAAACACGGAACCATTCCGTATTTTATCTAACGGGTGGCATCCATAAGTCTAAATATTCCTGTTACATTGAAGGTTGTGCAATGTTATGTCATAATTAAGTCAAATTCTGGCAAATTAGTTTACTTTTTCACGAATGCGCACCACATCGATTATATGCAACGCAGGACACGCTAAACTAGTAATATTATCAACCATGTGTAGTTAACTAGTGATTATGATATCTTATTAAAAAAACTATGTTTAATGCTAGCTAGCAACTTACCTTGGCTTCTTACTGCATTCGCATAACAGGCAGGCTCTTCGTGGAGTGCAATGTAAGGCATGTGGTTAGAGCGTTGGACTAGTAAACCGTAAGGTTGCAAGATTGAATCCCCTAGCTGACAAGGTAAAAATCTGTCATTCTGCCCCTGAACAAGGCAGTTAATCCACCGTTCCTAGGCCGTCATTGAAAATAAGAATGTGTTCTTATCTTCTTATGGTGTAGGGGACGCTTGCGTCCCACTTGGCCCAAAGCCAGGGAAAATGCAGCACTGCAAATTCAAATAAATTGATATAAAAATCTAACTTTCATTAAATCACATGTAAGATACTCAATTAAAGCTACACTCGTTGTGAATCCAACCAACATGTCAGATTTTAAAAAGGCTTTTCGGCGAAAGCATAAGAAGCTATTATCTGATGATAGCACAACAGTAAATAAAGAAGGTAGCATATTTCAACCGTGCAGGCGCTACACAAAATGCAGAAATAAAATATAAAACATGCCTTACCTTTGACGAGCTTCTTTTGTTGGCACGCCAATATGTCCCATAAACATCACAATTGGTCCTTTTGTTCGATTAATTCCGCCCATATATATCCAAAATGTCCATTTATTTGGCGCGTTTGATCCAGAAAAAAACAGCTTCCAAAATGCGCAACGTCACTACAAAATATTTTAAAGTTGCCTATAAACTTTGCCAAAATATTTCAAACTACTTTTGTCATAAAACTTCAGGTATTTTTAAATTTTAATAATCGATCAAATTGAAGACTGGTCTATCTGTGTTCAATATAGAAAGACAACAAGCCAAGCTACTTTTCAAGTCTTGCGCAACTCCCAACAGTGTTACGCAGTTCCTAGATGGCCGTACTTCTTCATTGCACAAATGAATAACCTCAACCAAATTCCAAAGCTGGTGATATCCAGTGGAAGCGGTAGCAACTGAAAACAAGTTCCTAAGAAATATTGTTTGCCAATGAGAACTCACTGAACAGACAGAGACTAAAAAAAATATCTTACAACCTGTCAGAGAGCGCCAGAGTAGCTCCTCACTGGAGTGAAACGTGCTTTTGTAAGCCTAGTCAACAAAGCGTAACAAATAAATATTCTACATGCAATCGCGTGTTTAAACTTAGATCAATTTCAACTCGTAATTAAAGTACGTTTCCCATTTGCCATTTGAGTGCATAGGCTATCATCAACGGTAGGCAGGCTATCAGTGAGTCACCTACCACTTTGCAATGTGAACTTGAGGCAGTAATTATCTGAAAGTTAACATTTGACTTCAAATAATGAGGCATGTCTTACCTTGCTTCAAAGTAGCCTTGCGAAAATCCATCCATAGAAACGTGGAGGCAATTAGTTTATAAAGACTTCCTGATGCCATTAACCAGCATTTCTCTCCTGTTCTATTGGTTTTCATATCGACTTTCTTTCATTGTCCGGAAGCCGGCGGCACAATCGTAAAAGCAACTCATCCTTGTCGTTGTTATATATTGTCCCCTTCTTTCTAAGTTTGAT
This sequence comes from Oncorhynchus gorbuscha, assembly GCF_021184085.1. Lineage (NCBI taxonomy): Eukaryota > Metazoa > Chordata > Actinopteri > Salmoniformes > Salmonidae > Oncorhynchus > Oncorhynchus gorbuscha. Next base: position 178,275 of record NW_025745867.1, on the reverse strand, counting down.
ATGTTGATCTCTGTCACATATGGAACGACTCTCGCATTAGGCGTGCTGTTTAGAACGCTGCTTTCCAGCTAATTGCATTTTGGCAAATGTTTTAAAATGACTTATTAGCTGCTACATTACAGGAGTTGCATGTTCAAATAAAGGCTATAGCATTTTGACTAACACAATAGGCTTGCTATTGTTACATATTTCCATTAGGCTCTTAATGAAAAATGTCCAGTCCTTGTATGCATGCATAGTATCAGAGAGGAAGAGGCTAAGTGAGAGGTTCAGCTCTCGCCAGAATCTTATCAAAACAAGCCCAATGCATTTCTGTCGCCTGCCTTCCAGCCTTGGGACGACTGCCTTTTTGTTAGGGCGCTGAAATAAGCTTCTCGTCATTATATAAAGATCTCTGATAGTATTTTCTGTCACATTTTACTATTTGTGAAAAATGTAAAGTCATTTTTTTGTGTCTTTTTAAAAAAATGGATATTAGCAGAGTAGACATAATCCAAATTGTTGCTTCAAGTTGCTGGTCATTTTAAAAAATTGAAAGGGGATTTGTTCTGATTTATTAGCACTTTAACTACGGCGGGCGATATGGTTCAAACTTAGTGGATAGTGCTAAAACAATGTCATATCTGAATTCTTCCGCCTTTATGCACATTTGTCATAGGGCTCAAGGAAAATACTAATGTTGAATAACATGTCAGCCCTGTCTGTCCATGAGTTTAAATGGCTGACTGCTTCCCACGGCGGTGTGCCTCAAATAAGTATAACATTTTCTCTTCAAAAGGATAGCATTTCAAGTTGAATCTTTGCCAGTGACCTGTGGTTCCTACAGTCTATTTTCAGTGGTGCTGTGAAGTGAACGACTACAAGCGTCTTTACCTGATAGTTTGGATTATATCATCAGTGTGTTGCCTTGTGACTTTTTCATAAGTGCTACTATATTATTGCAATTAAACATGCCATTTGAATTCTGAATGACCAAATGTACGTTTCCTCTTCTTTCAGATCCTCGAATGCTGTCTTCTCTCTGAGTCTGTGTGTGTGAACTTCGGTCAACATGAAAGAATAGGGCCACGGTCTGAGGGAAATGGATTTTGATCTGTCCAAGTCCTTCTACCTGGAGTCTCCTCATTTCACCACCATCATTCTCTGAAGGACTTATAGCTGTTTATGGGAACTACTGCTGGGCTCGCTCGCTGAGGATTTTAGCTCTCCCTTTGGGACGCCATTTTTCACCGTAGCCGACGGTGCGCACGCAGAGGGACATTATGGCAAACAACTCCTACAGCGGAGTGAAGAACTCCACGGCCAACCACCATGGGGACTTTGGCTGCTCGCTAAAGGATCTGCGGTCGCTCATGGAACTGCGGGGGGCAGAGGCAATAGGCAAAATCGGGGAAAGTTATGGGGACGTTCAAGGACTCTGCACCCGATTGAAAACGTCACCTGTAGACGGTAGATACCACCTCATTCTATTTCTCGACCAATACACCTTCATCACTCTTAATTTGGATTAGATCTGTTGTTCTTGAATGCTAGTTGTGAATGCCAGTTGTGAATGCTAGGGATACGTGTGGTTATGAAAGTGTTTCATGGCAAAAATGCATTGCTTAGCAAGCATGTCATTGGGCCATGTCATCCACAGCACCTTGACATCACTTCCTTGGAAAGCTGGTGTCCTAGTAGACAGGTGGCCGGGGGGACGGTGGCACTGACCCGGTCCAGGCCTTGAGCTATTCCTGGGTTTGTGTATCTCTTTCGCTCTCTTTTTTCACCTCTGGTGTGTGGAGGGGAGGCTTCAGACAGACCAGCTGCCTGCCTGGGCACAGTACCAGACTCTGCAGGTCAATGTTCCACATGTGGGGACAGGACAGGATGGTGTGCGCGGCTAGTAACTGGTTTAACGTTGTGGTGTGGGCAAGACATGAGCTCATCTCCGGAACTGGTCTGCTGGCCTGTTCCGTTCTGCTCTGCCTCTCTCCAGCAGCATGGCATGCCTTTATCCCCCTTTCGCCATGCCCTGGAGACGAGGGTTGAAAACGCATTACCAGAGTCTGTCCGAGAGAGTTCCTTCCTGCTGTAGCCAGGGCTCAGGTCTTTCAGGGCTCTCCCCAGCAATGTCTCGCTCCCTGTAGCAGCTAATCTAGAAAAATGCCACTGCTTTTTAAAGTGTGTGTGTATATTAGTCTCTACCACCAATGCAATATTTATCCTATTTTTAAAAGGCGGGTAAGCAGCACCACTGTTCCGTTCCTCAGGGACGTTCCATGTTGTCTGCTTTATATCCTGCCTGTGTTTGTGTGTGTGTAGGCGCTGATCCTCTCTGTTCACTCAGCAGATCTGGCCATGCCAAGTGTGTGGAAAAAGTGCAGAGTCACTTTACATCAGGGACTTGCCTGTGTAGAACCTCTCCTGCATACATTGGTTTACTGCTCTCTCTCCAGTCTCCACATAGAAGTTGTTGTGCCTAATCGCTAGCATGACCTGGAGTGAACTCTTGGGGGAGGGGATTTTCTGTTTGATCCAAGATTAAAATGGCACTGCACATCCACCACAGTCAGTGCCCTGCACTGTTTCAGTACTCTTAGTGAATGGCCTGTACCACATCTGTTTGTAGGTTCTACAAACCCCTGTGCCACATTCATTTGTTGGTTTGAACTTCAGATGTGGCACAGGGGTTTGTCGGTTTGAACATCAGATAGGTTTGTATAATATTATATACAATATTTCACTGATTTGGACAATGGTTGCCCCATTTCATTCATAAAAAAAAAATTATAATAATTTTCATAGCTGACATTCTTTTAAAAAGGAAAAGCCTCACTCGCTCACTATTAAAAACTCATTTTTTTATTCAAGTTAAAATATTGCACCTTCCCAGCAGTGCAGTATTGAATATCAAAATAGTTAAAAAATAAATGTGAGATATAAGAAAGTAAAAAACAAAACAAGAGAATGTGATCTATATACAGCGTCGGTGCCAGTAGCAAATTTACAATGATCATCATCTAAACTGAGCATCTGTGTCAACCGGTTGAAATGCCAAACAGAAAGGCTGCTCATACTTGAGGCTTGAATGATCCCACATGTCCTAGATCAGTCCGTTATGGTACGTGTCCTCTCCTGCCCTTTATTCAGTGAGTATTGAAACAAGACCATTAACAGCCAGAAGTATATAGGCCTAGTCATAGCTGGATTCTGTTCTGCCAGCTCCATGTCAAAGTGCCAGAGTAAGGCTCCAAATGGGGTTTTAATGTACATGTGTCAAATGCAAGGATTTGTTGAGCACTTTGTGTTTGGGAATCTTTGGTGAATTGTAAGATTTGTAGAACTTGTAATGACAAAGCAGGGGATCTGTACAGGGCCATGCCTTGTATGATATTGTGGTTAGTCGATTTATTTTGTCTTGATCTACGGTACCAGTCAAAAGTTTGGACACACCTACACATTGAAGATTTAAAAAAAAATGTGTACTATTTTCTACATTGTAGAATAATAGTGAAGACGTCAGCACTATGAAATAACACATGGAATCATGTAGTAACCAAACCAGTAGGTGTCAACTTTTGACTGGTACTGTATGCTAGCTAGAGACAATTTTAGTGTAAGTAGTCATGACAGTTGGTGTTTTATTAAGGATAAGCGAGGGTCAGATCAGGTAGGGTTATCTGTCCATTTGAGTTAGGCCTTGTGTATGTTCAGGAACTTGTTGTAGAAGTGCCCTTCCCTGTGTCATGTAAAAATGTTCCCAATTCTCCTTTTCACTTTCTGATTGCTCTGACTGTTCTACTCGATTGTGACGTCATTTTGTAAAATTTCTCACTTCCTGAAAATTGTCACAGTTCAATAATTGCATGCACGTATGCTTATGTGGATGGCTGAGCTCGTGCGGCTGTCTCTTCCACCCCCTCGGCCTTAATTAGCTAGCTACGGGTTTATTTAGCTATACAAACAAGCTACAACTGCACACCTCTGACAACCAAGCCATCTCGATCAGCTTGACCACGAATTATGCTAGCTAGCTAATTGAGGGTGTGGAGAGACAGCCGCACAAGCACAGCCATCCACCTAAGCAGACGCGCGTGCAATTATTGAACTGTGACAATTTTCAGGCTCAGAGAAATGTACATGTCACAATCGATCAGAACACAGTCAAAACAATCAGAATGTGACAATTGAATTGGGGACATTCTAACATGACACCCTGCCCCTGATAGGCTAGAATAGCTCCACATTGTTTCCTCCACAGCGTGTGCAGTGCAGCAGCTCCACTACTTGGCTGGGTGGCCCAGAGTTTTTAACACATGTATTTCAATCAGCTCATTCACTATTGGCCCAGGAAATGAAGCCGTCATTTAAGATTACTGCCAGCTTGACAATCGAAAGAGGATTGCTAATTAGTTAGTAGGCCATTTCTCCATTCTAAATCCCAGTACTTAAACTAATCTTTTGTCCACTTCCAGCTTTTATTTGGAAAATAATAATTTCTTTACTGGTTACAGTATTACTAGGGACAGCATTGACATTTTATTTTAAAGGGAGCAGGCCTTCCTATAACCCTTGAATGTCACTATATTTAGGCCAGAATACTATATGTACTCACCAGACCTCCACAAGGCTATTTTCTACACTGTAACCACCATCTTTCTCCTTTTACTAGAGCCAGTAACATAATTCCCAAGGATGTTTCCCACTATTATTTCAGCACTGAACAGACTGTTCTTCTGTCCCTTAACTATATTCTTCTGTATAAGCTGAATTTGAGAAAGCTCTGCTCCTGAGCAACAATATTATTGCCAAACTTAAGGGACGCGTTAATGCAGAGTTGTTTTTCACACAGGAAACAAAATATAAAAAATGTAAGAAATATCTTGTGTTTTGTAAAATGCAGCTCTGAAAATGCTTCTTATTGTCATTTCTGCTCATCTTCATACTCATTTTGTGTTTTCGTTGCGCTTGTCCACTCGGATGAGAAATCTTGGCTCATCGTCAGACCAATCAATTTCCTGCATTCAGGAACAGCCATTCTATCAGCAGACAGCGCTCAGACTGATGTGTAGCTACTTTTTTTGGTTTTCTTTTTCTCTCTCTGTAAAATGTAATATTAACTGGCTACTTTTATAAACATTTGAAATATGATGGCCATGCATTATTTTAGCAAAAAAGCTAATATACTTGTGTGGCTTCTAGCTAAAATAGCATTGCACTTCAGTTGTCATCTGATCAAATTGTAGCCATTTTCTGCTGAATGCTTCTGTAGTTGCTCACCCCTAATCACTATTGAAGCAAAAAAACACGGACACTTTCAATCTAAAACGCAGGTGAAAAGGTTTCAAATGCAGATTGATGGTCTGCGTTTTGATTTCTGAAAGCTAATGCAATCCCCGAATCTTCTCAGATTGCCTGCTCCTTCTTTCACTATTGTTCAAACTCTTCAGAGTAGACATAGTTTGGGTGCTACTACATGTATCTGGTGATAAATCTCATGGGAGTGCTGTAATACCCATCTGCCTGCAGATTGATTTACCTGTTATCTCTGGCTTTAAAGTCCCTTCAGCAGGGCAATTGATTGATCACTTCTGGGTTTGCCTCTGGTTATTGGTGATTTCATAGTGTTTTGTTTTTGAACCTACCTGTACTTTTTAAGCTGTGTCAGTCTTGCTAGTATCGTTCTCTTTTGAAACCAAGGCTATGTCTGACACAGAATCTCTGATAGACTTTGCGCAGAATGCTGATGGATCACAAAAGTATGTTTCCTAATTGTTAGGGCAAGATTGTCAAATGAAAAGTTTTCTTGCTCCTGTCTATTGCTGGGCTTCCCAAACTCTGTCCTGGGCCCCCCGGATGCATGTTTTGGGTTTTGCCATAGCACTACACAGCTCATTTCAAATAGTCAAAGCTGGATGCATGTTTTGGGTTTTGCCATAGCACTACACAGCTCATTTCAAATAGTCAAAGCTGGATGCAATACACAGCTCATTTCAAATAGTCAAAGCTGGATGCATGTTTTGGGTTTTGCCATAGCACTACACAGCTCATTTCAAATAGTCAAAGCTGGATGCATGTTTTGGGTTTTGCCATAGCACTACACAGCTCATTTCAAATAGTCAAAGCTGGATGAGGAGTTGGTTATTTGAATAAGCAGTGTAGTGCTATGGTCCTGTAGGTTTTCACTCTAACCCTACTCTAGTGCACGGTGCACTTGATTCTAATAATTAACTGGTTGATAAGGTTTGTTAGTTACAGGTTAGTTACAACTGGGGTTGGAGTGAACCTACAGGAGGGTAGCTCTCCAGGAACAGGGTTGGAGAATCCTGGTCTATAGTCTAATACGACTCCATTCCTCCAGACCCCAAACAGTAATATTTTTTTTTATTGTAGCCCTGGACAAGCACACCTGATTCAACTTGTCAAATAATTGTCAAGCGCTAAATGAGTTGAATGAGGTATGTTTGTGCCAGTCTACAACTAAAATGTGGGCTGTTGGGGCTGCTGGAGGACTTTTACTGAACTAGAAGTAACAGGTTTGTTATAAAGATGGACGCCTGCTAGGGGAAGCTATTCTAGATGTCTCCTCTCTCTGTCTGCGGAGATCATGTAGCCACAGCTGTTTTGCCCAAATCATTTTACCACCTGCACCATGAGTGAAGTCCAGAGGGCTAATTTTAAACCAGAGTCGGCAGAATAGGACAGTACTTGGAGGGGTTAAGCGGGGACAAGTCGATTATTAAAGAGTTAATGAATAGCCGCGCGGGTGACTGGTGATGGACTAGCTAAGTGATTCCAACTCTAACATGATTTCAACCTTTTGTTTTGTCATACGTCCTCTTGCCTAAATCATTCTCTTGTCACTAATGTTTATTTCACTCATGTGGGGATGGGGGGGTGGAATGATCAAGCTGTAAACGGTGAGTCATCAGCAGCGGCGGCACCTCCTCCACACACACACACGCGGGGGGGCGAGAGACTGCATTGCTGCCCCTCGACCCACACTACTTTAACGTGTAAACACACACAGAAATATACATTTATTAAGAGATACAGTTTGATGCACACATAGACAGCAGCTTTAAAACGTCCTTTAACAAAAGTCTGGACACGATCAGTCAAATGACTAATATCATGGGGTTTACATTATAGGCTAATTGCTGTAGTAGCACAATATTCTACTCTATTGCTCACTACTTGTTGTTCTGTGGGGTGAATTCCAGCATGCTTTCCACCAGGGGTTTGATGTAATACTGTGAAGAGAGTGGTCTTGACATGGCCAAATTGCCCCGTCTCTAGTGCTTGAAACATTACACTGGATGTTGCAGTAGCATGTTCTTAAGTTGATTCTGACAGCTCCTTTTGGCAGAGAATCGTATCTCAGCAGGTGTGCATGCACCTTCTCCTCCATTCTATCCTTCACTCCTCTCCTCCTCCACCCCACTGCTGCTCTGCAATGCTGACTAATTACCCACTGCTACACGTGATGTCATTGCTCAGTGCTTGCCTGCAGACTCTGAGCACTTGCTGACCATTCTGCTGCTGTTCGGTCTCCATTCATTAGACTGGGAGCCTCATCCTCCCGACTGACTCCCTACAGCCTCCCAGTCTAGTCTCCCACTCTTCTCTCTCTGTTGCGCTCTTAGAGCCTGCTTAAAACCTCCCAATTTATGTCCCAGATCACTTTTGATTGGTCTCTCTTCTCTCTGTATTTCTCTCTATCTGCCTCCATAGTTCAGTGTGCTTAAATAGAGGTCGAAAAAGCCACATCAAATGTATAAAGGTATTTTGAATCTGACCGCCCTCCTTTGACTGTGGAGAGCAGCCATTTGAGTGAGTGGTACAGCAAGCAGAATGCTCTCTGCACACGAATGAATGGGTCTGCACAGCAGTCGGGCCTTGTCACGTTGAAAGTGAGACAATGATCGGGCCTTGCTGTGACTGTCTGAATGTCAAAATGATCACTGCATCTCCAGTTATCAATCATTGACAGGGGAAAGTCACTTTATTCTTAATATCATGACTCCTCGATTTTTATTTTTATATCCTGGAATTCTACCCATGAAAAATCTGAGACTGAGGCGTCGGTTGACTTGTTATTTTTCAGAAGTAGAACGTGTATTGTCACCCAGTGGCATTGTTGCTTCAAGAGCCCTGCCACAGAATACGGCTCTCTGACCATTTGGGTTGGTATTCACTGAATCTATTCCGTCTTTCTGATCCTGGCCATTTTCATTTAATTCATTCACCAAATTTATACATGCATGGTTGTTGATGAGGTTAATGGGACATTGGATATTGCCATTATTTTCCCCCAGACTTGTTGTCTGTGGGTATGGTAATGGTTGTCAAATATATATCTCAATGGTAAACTAAGAAAATGTAGAAACACAAATGTACTGTCTTAATTGAATCTAATTCCATCTATCGCTCTCTTTCCCCCAGGTTTAAGTGGGCAGCCCGCAGACATCGACAAAAGAAAAGAAGTGTTCGGGCAGAACTTAATACCTCCGAAAAAGCCCAAAACATTTCTTCAATTAGTTTGGGAAGCATTGCAAGATGTAACACTGATTATCCTGGAAGTGGCAGCCATAGTTTCATTAGGCCTTTCTTTCTATAGACCTCCAGATGCCGAAAGAGAACGTAAGCAACACCTCTATTTACGTCTTGTACTTGATGCCTAGGCAGTAGTGGAGTTAACTCTGTGGTTGTCTGACCATCCTGTGCTGGCTCAGATGTTTTCTTTTTAAATCGGAGCACTTTGGATCACCGTGATAGTTTGTAAACCACCTAGTCACTTCAGAAAGTATTCACACCCTTGACTTTTTCCACATTTTGTTAGAAGGTGGGATTAAAATGGATTTAATTATTTATTTATTTGTTAACGATCTGAACTAAAGGTCCCAAACATAATGATTTGTATTCAGGACATGAAGTTAATTTCTTTGCCACATTATTTGCAGTTTTACTATAGTGCCTTATTGCAAACAGGATGCATGTTTTGGACTATTTTATTCTGTACAAGCTTCCTTCTTTTCACTCTGTCATTTAAGTTAGTATTGTGGAGTAACTACAATGTTGACCAAACCTCAGTTTTCTTCTATCACAGCCATTAAACTCTGTAACTGGTTTAAGTCTCCCGAGACTTTGGGCTCCCGAGTGGTGCAGCGGTCTAAGGCACTGCATCAGTGCAAGAGGTGTCACTGCAGTCCCTGGTTTGAATCTAGGCTGCATCACCGTGATTGGGAGTCCCATAGGGTGGAGCACAATTGGCCCAGCATTGTCCAGGTTTGGCCGGGGTAGGCCATCCTTGTAAATAAGAATTTGTTTTTAACTGACTTGCCTAGTTAAATAAAATTGAACTCACCATTGGCCTCATGGTGAAAATCCTGAGCGATTTCCTTTCTCTCCGGAAACTGAGTTATGAAGGACGCCTGTATCTTTGTAGTGACTGGGTGTATTGATACACCATCCAAAGTGTAATTAATAACTTCACCATGCTCAAAGTGATATTCCATGTCTGCTTTTTATTTTATTTGTACCCATCTACCAATAGGTCTCCTTCTTTGCGAGGCATTGGAAAACCTCCCTGGTCTTTGTGGTTGAATCTGTGTTTGAAATTGACTTCTTGCCTGAGGGATCTTACAATTATCTGTATGTGTGGGGTACAGAGGCGAGGTAGTAATTCAAATATCATATTTAACACTATTGCACACAATGAGTCCATGCAACTTTTTATGTGACTTATTAAGTATATCTTTACTCCTGAACTTATTTAGTATTTCCATAACAAGGGGTTGAATACTTATTGACTCAAGACAATTCAGATTTTCATTTTGAATTCATTCTAAAATCATATTTCCACTTCGATGCTATGGAGTATTGTGTTTAGGCCAGTGACACAATTAAATTCAGGATCCAACACAACCGAATGTGGATCAAGTCGAGGGGTGTGAATACTTTCTGAAGGCACTGCAGGTGTCCATTGTACTGCACTGTGTACATTTGATTTGTATTTTGACTTAAATTCACTGCAGAGGGATAGTTTATTTAAATTTAAAATCTGTGGACGGCAATGCCGTCTGGGCCTGGTTGTCACCCGTTTACTATTTAATTACCAGCATTTAATGATGTGTTCAGATTTAGTCTGTTAGACACCTGGCAGTGTATCCCAGTAACTGTGTGCTTTGATCCTTATGCAGACTGTGGGAGCGCAGCTGGAGGGGTGGAGGATGATGGTGAGGCAGAGGCGGGCTGGATCGAAGGCGCCGCCATCCTGCTGTCGGTCGTCTGCGTGGTGCTGGTGACAGCGTTCAACGACTGGAGCAAAGAGAAGCAATTCCGCGGCTTGCAGAGCCGCATCGAACAAGAGCAGAAGTTTGCCGTTGTCCGCGGCGGCCAAGTCATCCAAATCCCCGTGGCTGAGATCGTGGTCGGCGACGTTGCACAAATAAAATACGGTAAGAGGGACCTCTTTCTGCGTCCCAAATGGCACCCTATTCCCTATCGAAGTGCACTACTTTTGACCCGAGCCCCATGGGCCCTGGTCAAAAGTAGTCCACTATGGCCACCCGGGGCGTCACTAGAGACCCGGGTTCGATCCCCGGCTGTGTCACAACCGGCCTTGACTGGGAGTCCCTTAGGGCGGTGCACAATTGGCCCACCATTGTCCGTGTTAGGGGAGGGTTTGGCTGGAGGTGCTTGCTTTGGCCCATCGCACTCTAGCGACTCCTTGTGGCGGGGCGGGCGCCTGCAGGCTGACTTCGGTTGTCTGTTGAACAGTGTTTCCTCCGACACATTGGTGCGGCTGGCTTCCGGGTTAAGTGGGCGGGTGTTAAGAAGCGTGGTTTGGCGGGTCATGTTTTGGAGGACTTACTCGGTCTTTGCCTCCCGAGCCTGTTGGGGAGTTGCAGTGATGAGACAAGATCGAAATTGGGGAGAAAAAATAATAAGTAGTCCACTACATAGGAAGACATTTAGGGCCCAGTTATCTGTTATTGGCGAGGATGAATTTACCAGAGTGTGTAATGTATTCTGTTTTCAGCCACACGTCTTGAGAATTCATTAAGGAATATTTTTTTCTGTTTGTGTCTACCAGGTGATCTCCTGCCCTCGGATGGTATTCTTATTCAAGGAAATGACCTCAAAATCGATGAGAGCTCCCTCACAGGGGAGTCGGACCACGTCAAGAAAACGCTGGAAAGAGACCCCATGCTGTTGTCAGGTAGCTGTTCTATTCTTGTTCTTCTGCTTTGGCTTGTTTTCTTATACTATGAAACTCATGGTGGTTGTAGATCAGTGTCCCGCCCTAGATTTGACCCCACCCCTAATAGTGGAATAAACCATTTTTGCAACTGGAATAGAAGGCCAGGTACCCCACCCCTAATTGTGGAATAAGCCATTTTTGCAAGTGGAATAGAAGGCCAGGCCCTTGATAGATCTTCTGACTGTGTCATGGAATGGGGTATGCAGGCAGTATCCAGCAATATTCTGAGCTTGAGTCCAGAAGTACCGTCAGGTAATTCGGCATTTTCCATAAAGAGAAATATCGTTCTGTGTTTTGTAAAGGCAGATTTGAAATGCTGCTTATTGTAATCTCTGCTCTGCATCAGACTGGTGTGCTTCAGTTGCACTTCTCCATTTTGATGAGAATGAATTCACCAATGTCAATCAGCAGACAGTGCTCTGACTGTGTAGCTACTTTTCTTGGTCTAGCCTACGTTTCTCAGGTAAAATGCTATATTAACTTCAAGAAAAACATTAGGAAATGTAGCTGGCTACATTTTATGATCAATATTAGAAATATGATGGCCATGTATTGTTTTTGCAAAAAAAATATCATAATTGTCAACTCATTTACTTATGTGGGTGCTAGTCAAATAGCGTTGCACTTCTGTTATCATCTGATGAAAATGAAGCGATTTTTCTGCCGACTGTGTTGCGCTAATGTATTTTCTGACTATTGAAGCAAAGCAACACCGACTTTCAGTATAAAATGCAGGTGAAATAGTTTAAAACCCATATTTTGTTGATTGTCTGTTTGAAAATGCATATTTCTGAACTCCTGATTGTGGACCCCTGATTGGACTTGATGGTGTAGGTCCAGGACTACTTGAGCGCTGGGAAATATATATACATACATACCTACCTACCTACCTACCTACCTACCTACCTACCTACCTACCTACCTACCTACCTACCTACCTACCTACCTACCTCTAAACCCTGTTTTATTTTGCCATCCGAGGGTATTGCTCATCTTGTCCCTAATCCCATTTTATGAAGGCACGTTGATCCTTTAATAAAAGGGCTTTTTATGGTCAGATCCCCAAGGAGGGGATTTTAAAAGTGCTTGTTTGCCTCTCCCAGCCCCCTTTGGTCTCTCCTCCAAGAGAGCATGTAGTCTGTATCATCATCCCACCTAGTTCAGACCAGCGCCTGCCTAATTAATTAACACAGGCATGGGGAGCTCTTAATGCACTTCTCTCTCTGTCTCAGTTGTGGGTGTTAAACTCTGGAGAAAGCTACTGTTGTGTTGTGGGACTCATGTTTCCATTTAATTCACTGAGGCTCACAATTGGCTTTTGATTAAAGGCTGGGAGTGTGCGAATGTGTTTGTGTGCTATCATCCAAGATGAGTATTTGAGACTCTGCTTTTGAAATGTCATTCCAAAACGTGATACACTTTATTCCATTTTGTATGCTCTTCATATTTAGCTGTAAATATAGGTCTACAGTTTCTCCGCTCAGATTTACTCACAATGACTACAGGCTCCCGAATCCAGACCCAGGACTGGAAACATCCAAAATATTCCTTACTATCAGTAGCAATTTATAGCAGATACATAATGCTGGGAGCAACAGAGCTAGGCAGGGCACACTGCACTGTCCATGTAATTGTAAGGGAGAATGTTGGTGCCTGTAGCATTAGCTGAGTAATAGTCAGGGGAACACCTAGCATTTACACTGTAGCATTAGCTAGGCGCCTGCCTTTTTGGCCCTACATCTCCTCTCTATCTGCGGGCAGGTTCAAACATCATGCTTATCTGTATCCCCCAGGTTTACTCACTTTACCACAGGAATCAGCATCTAGGACTGCAAACATCCACATTCCTCTCTCTCTCCATAGAATTGTACTGTAATGGAAAATGTTAGCATAGTCCTAGTCTGCATGGCTTTAGTTAAGTAATAGTAAGGAAAAGCCCTAGCAGAGGCCTTATACAGTGTAAGCATTAGTTGTATGTCTATGGCGGCACTACCTCACCCCCCCCCTCTGTTTACCCTCTACAGGCACTCACGTCATGGAGGGTTCCGGCAAAATGCTGGTCACAGCCGTGGGTGAGAACTCTCAAACTGGAATAATCTTCGCTTTACTGGGCGCCTCGGAGGAAGACGACGATGATGAGGAGGAGAAGGAGGCTAAGAAGAAGGAGAAGAAGGAGAAGAAAGAGAAGAAAAGTACGTTGACATTTCAGAGCGCGGCGGAATTACATTCATGATTCAGTTTTCTCTACCCTTGCTTTTTTATCATTTTATTATGCCTTTGCCTGTCACAGAGAACGACGTTTTCCTCTCAACAGTCTTTTGTTGAATTTCTATAGATGCAGTTGATGTGCAGAGAAGTGTGAGAAAGCAGAGTCAGACAGGTAGAGAATCAGTGGCCTCTGTCTGGGCTGTACACGGCAGCACCACTAATCACTTACTCACACAGCAGAGCAGACGGCACTGAGCTGACAGAGGAGAGAGGTTTGAACTAGAGCTAAGCTGAGCACAGGTCAGGTCTCAGCTGTGGTGGGACTTATTTTGGGAGAGCTGCTGCTTCAATGGGAATAGTTGGCAAGGCTTTACTTTAGCATTTGTTGCCGTGTTCAATGCTGCTGTGCCTGTGTAGTCGACAGACTTGTAATTGAGTGCTTTCAGCTCACGATGGGATATATGCTGTTAGTGTTTGTTCTACATATAGCCAAGTGCCTTCTGCCATTCTTTGTTCAGCAATTGTAGTTCTATTCAATCAAGGCCGTGTGTGTGTATACACTACATGACCAAAAGTATGTGGGCACCTGCTGGTCGAACATCTCATTCCAAAATCATGGGCATTAATATGGAGTTGGTCCCCCACTTTGCTGCCATAACAGGCTCCACTCTTCTGGGAAGGCTTTCCATTAGATGGTGGAATCAAAAGGTGTTTGATGGGGGTTGAGGTCAGGGATCTGTGCAAGCCAGTCTTGTTCTTCAATACAGATCTCGACAAACCATTTCTGTATGGACCTCGCTTTGTGCATGGGGGCATTGTCCTGCTGAAGCAGGAAAGTGCCTTCCCCAAACTGTTGCTACAAAGTTGGAAACAGAATCGTCTAGAATGTCATTGTATGCTGTAGCGTTAAGATTTTCCTTCACAGGCACTAAGGGACCTAGCCCAAACTATGAAAAACAGCCCCAGACCATTATTCCACCAAACTTTACAGTTGGTACGATGCATTGGAGCAGGTGGTGTTCTTCTAGAATCCACCAAATCCAGATTCATCTGTCGGCCTACCAGATGATGAAGTGTGACTCGTCACTCCAGAGAATGTGTTTCCACTGCTCTGGAGTCCAATGGCAGTGAAAGCTTTACACCACTCCAGCCGACGCTTGGCATTACGCATGGTGAACTTAGGCTTGTGTGAGGCTGCACGGCCATGGAAACCAGTTATTGTGTTGACGTTGCAGTCAGAGGCAGTTTGGAACTTGGTAGTGCGAGTTGCAACCGAGGACAGATGATTTTTACTCGCTTCAGCACTAAGCGGTCCCGTTCTGTGAGCTTGTGTGGCCTAGCCTTTGTTGCTCCTAGACGTTTCCACTTCACAATAACAGCACTTACAGTTGATTGGGGCAGCTCGAGCAGGGTAGAAATTTGAACTGACTTGTTGAAAAGGTGGCATCCTATGACTGTGCCACGTTGAAAGTCACTGAGCTCTTCAGTACGGCCATTCCACTGCCAATGTTTGTCTATGTATGGAGATTGAATGGCGGTGTGCTGGATTTTATACACCTGCCAGCAGCGGGTGTGGCTGAAATATCCAAATCAATTATTTGAAGGGGTTTCCACATACACAAAAGTATGTGTGCATACGTTTCAGGGTTTTGAAACAAGTTAATATACTTTAGTAGGATGTGGATCAATTTTCAGGCTTTCGGTGTGTTTGTGTATGATGAAAGTGGCTGGCTGTAGTTCTATTGTGTGTGTGGACTTGTTTGGTATGAGGCGAAGGTGTAAGAATGGCCTATTGGCTGGAGGAGCTGATTTAGAATGTGCGTGTCATAATGCAATCCCAGCATTCATCTGTTTGGCTTCTCATAAAAATTATTGGCATCTCTCACGGTATCAAATCAAAATGGGAGATTTACATAATTGGAAGTATATTAAATTGGTCAGAATTGCAGCCGTTTGCAAGTTGCTCCCCAATAAGTGACTGACTCTATTCCTCTGGATTTTACTTTCCATCCACAGAGCAAGATGGAGCAGCCGAAAACCGCAAGAAAGGTGAGTAACAGGCCAGAGTGCGTTTTCATTTCCTTTTGACTTGGTTGCATGCTGCTACAGTACCTTGATCTGTTTTGCTCTACATTATTGCCTTCTCCTCAGCCCATTTAACAGTATTGGATTTTAGTTCAACCTTGATCTGTCGCTTAGCCTGGTGTCAGTAGAAGTAGCTTAATCTGTATCGGGTCAGGTTGTTTCCCCATGCTACTCTGTGGCCTTGTGGGTCAGAGTGTGCGTGCCCGTGACTGGTCCATTCATTGTCTAGTCTGGGCCAGTATGTTACCTTCTCTCTCTCGCCCTCTCTCCCTTGCCTCGCCAAAAATTTAGAGGCAGGTGCTGTTGAATTCAGCTATGGCGATTTAGCGAGGAGATTACAGCCCTGTAACAATCTTGGGGAAGAGCATCTTCTTTTTGGCCTTCTCACTCCCTCTTTCTCTCTCTTATTGATTGAGGACGTAGCTGTCCAATCTGAAGCCTTCATTCTATAGTACTCATAGACCTTGTCAGCTGTTCAGCGTCATGCTATTGTACGACCGTGAGATCCAGCTCTCTAAAGTCCATTGAGTCAGCCAGTGTCTACAGAGCGGCAGCTGTGCTGTTAGCTAGCGGAGCCTGTTCATTGAGGTCCTGGCGCTGCTCCTTTGTGCACAGATTCTCTCTTTGCCAGGAGTGAGCAGAATAATCCTTCAGTCTGGGATTACAGGCTGTGTAAATGCAGAACACACCACCTGGGAATATTGTGGCACCCATCCTGCAGATGCTGGCTGTGTGGCTCCTGGCATCAGCAAGGGAGGAGCCTGGGGATAGAATCGATTGGTGATATGTAATGACTGTTCAGTCAGTCCAGGGCTGGGAGAGAGACAGACGGTATATAATGACTGTTCAGTCAGTCCAGGGCTGGAAGAGAGGGAGACTGTATATTATGACTGTTCAGTCAGTCCAGGGCTGGGAGAGAGGGAGACTGTATATAATGACTGTTCAGTCAGTCCAGGGCTGGGAGAGAGGGAGACTGTATATAATGACTGTTCAGTCAGTCCAGGGCTGGGAGAGAGACAGATGGTATATAATGACTGTTCAGTCAGTCCAGGGCTGGGAGAGAGGGAGACTGTATATTATGACTGTTCAGTCAGTCCAGGGCTGGGAGAGAGGGAGACTGTATATAATGACTGTTCAGTCAGTCCAGGGCTGGGAGAGAGACAGGCGGTATATAATGACTGTTCAGTCAGTCCAGGGCTGGGAGAGAGACAGTGGTTAAGCCGACACAGGTATCCTTCCCTGCAGTGCTAGCCCTGGCAGGGCTAGAGATAATGATTTTATCATTTGGAGAGTTGGTTAAGAGATCAGCCCTGCTGGCCTGCCTAACCGCCTGTCCACCGTCAGACCAGGGGCTCAGCGTCTTCTATGTTACTTGGTCAGATGAGTCAAGGTGCCTGCTGACGTTTTCAAACCCGGGAGGGAAGGGGGCGTTAGAGGAATTTAAATGGTGTCTGTCTGGCCAATGTCCCAGCGGATTCCACAGAATCCAGGGCTGCTGCTCGCTGAGTGGGAATATGGTAATTAGATTCCTACCAAATTACGTTTTGGACCGGACTCAAAATTGCGATGACTTTTACCCCAAGTTCCCTTCCAAAAGTACTCCTCTGTGAATCGAAGCCAAAGCCTAAAGAAAAGGTTTGCAAAAAATATGGCACCCTGTTAAGTCTCTTTGAAAATGACTCCTTATTGAATCACACAAAAGGACTGGAGAGATGGAACTACTAGTCATTGATTTTCCAACTTGCTTATCTCAACCCCGCCCCCCTCAACTTCTATGTCCAAAGTTTGTTTGCTTTACCGGTTGTGCAGTGACTTGCTTTTTTAAATGAACATACAAAAATGAACAGTAATCAGGTTATGGTCAGTAGGCATGAAGTAAGAAAGAGAAAAATTACAATGGGCCATTTGATTGTAAGTGTACCTGTAAATCCTGTTTCAAAATCTTAGTTTGCGCTTGTTGCCTGCTGAACATGAGCCAGGTAGGCAGAAATGCAAGGCTACTAGTGCTGGTTTTCCTTCCTAACTGCTAGTTCATTCAACAGCAAATTGGTTGGCAAAACAGTCCAGTTGATTAGAACTAAAACATGAAAACCAGAGGCATTCTCACACTTGAGGGCTGGTAATTGAAACTGCAGTAGGAGTACCTCCATTCTGAATCAGTCCAACCTTTAAGTCAACGTCTCCTCTCTTCTCTCCCCCTCAGCTAAAGCCGCGGAC
Organism: Oncorhynchus gorbuscha; assembly: GCF_021184085.1. Classification (NCBI taxonomy): domain Eukaryota; kingdom Metazoa; phylum Chordata; class Actinopteri; order Salmoniformes; family Salmonidae; genus Oncorhynchus; species Oncorhynchus gorbuscha. Next base: position 160,517 of record NW_025745867.1, on the reverse strand, counting down.
GGAGCCGCCATGGAGATGCAGCCGCTCAACAGCGACGAAGTCGACATCGACGAGAAGAGGAAATCCAACTTGAAGGAGAAGAAGGAGAAGTCCGTTCTCCAGGGGAAGCTAACCAAATTAGCAGTACAAATTGGCAAAGCCGGTCAGTGAACTTCTCTTTTGTCTCGCTCTCTCGCTCTCTCGCTCTCTCGCTGTTCTCGCTGTCTCTCTCGCTGTCTCTCGCTGTCTCTCGCTGTCTCTCTCGCTGTCTCTCTCGCTGTCTCTCTCGCTGTCTCTCTCGCTGTCTCTCTCGCTGTCTCTCTCGCTGTCTCTCTCGCTGTCTCTCTCGCTGTCTCTCTCGCTGTCTCTCTCGCTGTCTCTCTCGCTGTCTCTCTCGCTGTCTCTCTCGCTGCTCTCTCTCGCTGTCTCTCTCGCTGTCTCTCTCGCTGTCTCTCTCTCTCTCTCTCTCTCTCTCGCTGTCTCTCTCTCTCTCTCGCTGTCTCTCTCTCTCTCTCGCTGTCTCTCTCTCTCTCGCTGTCTCTCTCGCTCTCTCGCTCTCTCTCTCTCTCTCGCTGTCTCGCTCTCTCGCTGTCTCGCTCTCTCTCGCTGTCTCTCTCTCTCGCTGTCTCGCTCTCTCTCGCTGTCTCGCTCTCTCTCGCTGTCTCGCTCTCTCTCGCTGTCTCGCTCTCTCTCGCTGTCTCGCTCTCTCTCGCTGTCTCGCTCTCTCTCGCTGTCTCGCTCTCTCTCGCTGTCTCGCTCTCTCTCGCTGCTCTCTCTCGCTCTCTCTCGCTGTCTCGCTCTCTCTCGCTGTCTCGCTCTCTCTCGCTGTCTCGCTCTCTCTCGCTGTCTCGCTCTCTCTCGCTGTCTCGCTCTCTCTCGCTGTCTCGCTCTCTCTCTCGCTGTCTCGCTCTCTCTCTCGCTGTCTCGCTCTCTCTCTGCTCTCGCTCGCTCTCTCTCGCTGTCTCGCTCTCTCTCTCGCTGTCTCGCTCTCTCTCTCTCTCGCTCTCTCTCGCTCTCTCTCTCGCTGTCTCGCTCTCTCTCGCTGTCTCGCTCTCTCTCGCTGTCTCGCTCTCTCTCTCGCTGTCTCGCTGTCTCGCTCTCTCTCGCTGTCTCGCTCTCTCGTCTCGCTCTCTCTCGCTGTCTCGCTCTCTCTCGCTGTCTCGCTCTGTCTCGCTGTCTCGCTCTCTCTCGCTGTCTCGCTCTCTCTCTCGCTGTCTCGCTCTCTCTCTCGCTGTCTCGCTCTCTCTCTCGCTGTCTCGCTCTCTCTCTCTCGCTGTCTCGCTCTCTCTCTCTCGCTGTCTCGCTCTCTCTCTCTCGCTCTCTCTCGCTCTCTCTCGCTCTCTCTCTCGCTCTCTCGCTCTCTCGCTGTCTCGCTCTCTCTCGCTCTCTCGCTCTCTCTCGCTCTCTCTCGCTCTCTCTCGCTCTCTCTCGCTCTCTCTCTCGCTCTCTCTCGCTCTCTCTCGCTCTCTCGCTCTCTCGCTGTCTCGCTCTCTCTCGCTGTCTCGCTCTCTCTCGCTGTCTCGCTCTCTCTCGCTGTCTCGCTCTCTCTCGCTCTCTCGTCTCGCTGTCTCTCGCTCTCGCTCTCTCTCGCTGTCTCGCTGTCTCTCTCGCTGTCTCTCTCGCTCTCTCTCGTCTCGCTCTCGCTGTCTCTCGCTGTCTCGCTCTCTCTCGCTGTCTCGCTCTCTCTCGCTGTCTCGCTCTCTCTCGCTCTCTCGCTGTCTCTCTCTCGCTGTCTCGCTCTCTCTCTCGCTGTCTCGCTCTCTCTCTCGCTGTCTCGCTCTCTCGCTGTCTCGCTGTCTCGCTGTCTCTCGCTCTCGCTCTCTCTCTCGCTCTCTCGCTCTCTCGCTGTCTCTCTCTCGCTGCTTCCCCCTGACTCTATCCGCTCTCTCTCCCCGTTCTCTCTCTCTCTCGCTGTCTCTCGCTCTCTCTCTCTCTCTCGCTCTCTCTCTCTCTCTCTCTCTCTCTCTCTCTCTCTCTCTCGCTCTCTCTCGCTGTCTCTCTCTCTCGCTGTCTCTCTCTCTCTCTCGCTCGCTCTCTCTCTCTCTCTCGCTGTCTCTCTCTCTCTCTCGCTGTCTCGCTCTCTCTCTCGCTGTCTCGCTCTCTCTCTCGCTGTCTCGCTCTCTCTCGCTGTCTCTCGCTGTCTCGCTCTCTCTCTCGCTGTCTCGCTCTCTCTCTCTCTCTCGCTCTCTCTCGCTCTCTCTCTCTCTGTCTCGCTCTCTCTCTCGCTGTCTCTCTCTCTCTCTCGCTGTCTCGCTCTCTCTCTCGCTGTCTCGCTCTCTCTCTCGCTGTCTCGCTCTCTCTCTCGCTGTCTCGCTCTCTCTCTCGCTGTCTCGCTCTCTCTCTCGCTGTCTCGCTCTCTCTCTCGCTGTCTCGCTCTCTCTCTCGCTCTCTCTCTCTCTCTCTCGCTGTCTCGCTCTCTCTCTCGCTGTCTCTCTCTCTCTCGCTGTCTCGCTCTCTCTCTCGCTGTCTCGCTCTCTCTCTCGCTGTCTCGCTGTCTCTCTCTCTCGCTGTCTCGCTCTCTCTCTCGCTGTCTCGCTCGCTCTCTCTCGCTGTCTCTCTCTCTCTCTCGCTCTCTCTCGCTCTCTCTCGCTGTCTCTCTCGCTGTCTCTCTCGCTGTCTCTCTCGCTGTCTCTCTCGCTGTCTCTCTCGCTGTCTCTCTCGCTGTCTCTCTCGCTCTCTCTCGCTGTCTCGCTCTCTCTCGCTGTCTCGCTCTCTCTCGCTGTCTCTGTCTCGCTCTCTCTCGCTGTCTCGCTCTCTCTCGCTGTCTCGCTCTCTCTCGCTGTCTCGCTCTCTCTCTCGCTGTCTCTCTCTCTCTCTCGCTCTCTCGCTCTCTCTCTCTCTCGCTGTCTCGCTCGCTGTCTCTGCTCTCTCTCGCTGTCTCTCTCTCGCTGTCTCGCTCTCTCTCTCTCGCTGTCTCGCTCTCTCTCTCTCTCGCTGTCTCGCTGCTCTCTCTCTCTCGCTGTCTCGCGCTCTCTCTCTCTCGCTGTCTCGCGCTCTCTCTCTCTCGCTGTCTCGCTCTCTCTCTCGCTGTCTCGCGCTCTCTCTCTCTCGCTGTCTCGCTGTCTCGCTCTCTCTCTCTCGCTGTCTCGCGCTCTCTCTCTCTCGCTGTCTGTCTCGCTCTCTCTCTCTCGCTGTCTCGCGCTCTCTCTCTCTCGCTGTCTCGCGCTCTCTCTCGTCTCTCTCTCGCTGTCTCGCTCTCTCTCGCTGTCTCGCTGTCTCGCTCTCTCTCTCTCTCTCGCTGTCTCGCTGTCTCTCGCTCTCTCGCTCTCGCTGTCTCGCTCTCTCTCTCTCGCTGTCTCGCGCTCTCTCTCTCTCGCTGTCTCGCGCTCTCTCTCTCGCTGTCTCGCGCTCTCGCTGTCTCGCTCTCTCTCTCTCGCTGTCTCGCGCTCTCGCTCTCGCTGTCTCGCTCTCGCTGTCTCGCTCTCGCTGTCTCGCTCTCGCTGTCTCGCTCTCTCTCTCTCTCGCTGTCTCGCTCTCTCTCGCTCGCTTCCCCCCTGACTCTATCCCCTCTCCCCCGTTGCTCTCTCTCTCTCTCGCTCTCTCCCCCTGCTCTTTTGCGGTTTCGCTCTCTCTCCCCCTTTCTCTTGCGGTCGCGCTCTCTGAGGTTCGGGTCAGTACTCTGTAGTCTAGTAGGAAGACCTGGGGTGTATTCATTACCTCTTGCATCGGAAACTGTTTAAGAACCAAACGGAAACTAACAGAACAACTTGGAGGGATGTACCTTAATTTGTCCAATAGGAACTTTAGTTTTGGTTGCAAAACATTTTCCATTGACAGTAAATGTTTTGGCAACAGAATGGGCGTAAAGATTACATTCCTGTTGATTTATATTGTGGGTGAAGAGTGATGAGTCTCACTACTGTGTTCTCTCTAGGCCTGGTGATGTCTGCCATCACGGTCATCATCCTGGTGGTGTTGTTTGTGGTGGACACTTTCTGGGTGCAGGGCCTGCCCTGGCACAAGGACTGCACACCCATCTACATCCAGTTCTTCGTCAAGTTCTTCATCATCGGCGTCACCGTGCTGGTGGTGGCCGTCCCCGAGGGTCTTCCCCTGGCCGTCACCATCTCCCTGGCCTACTCTGTCAAAGTAGGTTCCCCTTCCGCCTCAGGGTCTGCGGAAAAAGCACTATACCAGACAATAAGCCATTTTATTGGTTGTAGTTGTCTGAATATGGAGTGTCTGTTGGGGCTGTGAATATATGGAGGAAATATAACGATTAGCTGGCTACTCATTAGCACGTAGGCTTGTGCTTGAGAGATTGTTTATGAGACCTGTGTTGGGTTTCTATAATGCCTGTTGTAAGAAGGTAGTCATTATTAGTGGATGTGCATTATGCATGGTTCTTTTATTTTTTATTTATATATATATATATTAACCTTTATTTAACTAGGCAAGACAGGTAAAGAACATTCTTATTTACAATGACGGACTTGTTCAGGGGCAGAACGACAGATTTGTACCTTGTCAGCTCAGGGATTCGATCTTGCAACCCTGTCCTTCTGGTAACATTTGTTACAAAAATGGCAATTTCATAGACTTGAAAGCTGTGATTATTGCAAAAAAAGCAAGGTTAACTATTTGTATTAAATAATTAGTGGGTGTTATGGTTGTGGAAGGCTTATATTTACCTTAGGTATCATTAGATTATTCCTGACTGTTTGAAAATGCAGTGTATTGAAGACAAAGCTTATTTAGAGAAAAAAAAAATCATCAAACATCTCATTCCTAAATCATGGGCATTCATATGGAGTTGGTCCCCCCTTTGCTGCTATAACAGCCTCCACTCTTCTGGGAAGGCTTTCCACTAGCTTTTGGAACATTGCTGCGGGGACTTGCTTCCGTTCAGCCACAAGCGTTAGTGAGGTCTGGCACTGATGTTGGGTGATTAGTTCTACTCCCAGTTGGCAGTCCAATTCATCCAAAATGTGTTCGATCAGTGCTTTGTGCAGGCCAGTTAAGTTCTTCCACACCGATCTCAACAAACCATTTCTGTATTGACCCCGCTTTGCATGGGGTTGTTGTAATGCTGAAACTGAAAAGGGCCTTCCCCAAACTGTTGGAAGCACAGAATCATATTGAATGTCATCGTATGCTGTCACATTAAGATTTCCCTTCACTGGAACTAAGTGGCCTAGCCCAAACCATGAAAAACAGCCCCAGAACATTATTCTTCCTCCACCAAACTGTACAGTTGGCACTATGTATTCAGGCAGGTAGCATTCACCAAACCCAGATTAATCCGTCGGACTGCTAGATGGTGAAGCGTGATTCATCACTCAGGAGAACGCATTTACACTGCTCCGGAGTCCAATGGCGGCAAGCTTTACACCACTCCAGCCAATGCTTGGCATTGTGCATGGTGATCTTAGGCATGTGTGCGGCTGCTCAGCCATGGAAACCCATTTCATGGAGCTCCCGACTAACCGTTCTTGTGCTGACATTGCTTCCAGAGGTAGTTTGGAACTTGGTAGTGAGTGTTGCAACCGAGGACAGATGCTTTTACGCGCTTCAGCACTCGGCGCTCCCGTTCTGTGAGCATATGTGGCCTACCACTTTGTGGCTGAGCCGTTGTTTCTCCTAGACGTTTCCACTTCACAATAACAGCACTTACAGTTGACTGGGGCAGCACTAGCAGGGCAGAAATTTGATGAACTGAAAGGTGGCATCCTATGACGGTGCCACGTTGAAGGTCAATGAGCTCTTCAGTAAGACCATTCTACTGTCAATGTTTGTCTATTGAGATTGCATGGCTGTGTGCTCGATTTTATACACCTGTCAGCAACATTTGTGGCTGAAATAGCAGAATACACCAATTTGAAGGTGTATCAACATACCTATATATATAATATAATATAGTATATATAATATAGTAAATATAATATATAGTATATCATGACTCACCGATAAGTTTGAAAACATATCACCCAGCCACTGTGGCTGTGCAAGGTTACAATTCATCAGTTAATTTCCTGGTGTAGCTTTTTACCACGAGCAGTGTGAACAGACCCACACTGCCAATGAGCTTTACCTGTTAACTCAAGCTTCATTCGCTTACATAGTAGGTTAGCCCTCAGTCAGTTAGCCCTTCACTTAGCTAAGACTGTAGCTTTAAGAGGCTAGCCATGATACATTAAAGCCAGTTGGCTGTGTCATGATCCTTCTAATTGGAGTTGTTGGGCCGCCAACAGGTTGATTAGTAATATCAGTAGTAAACCCTAGCCCTGGAAGACCAGTATCTAAGGCATTATCCAGCCCACTCACACCACTGTAGACTTAGAAGCTACAGCAGCTTTTGATGCAGAGGGGAGAGGATGCCACTGCAGTACTGTTGAATGGAAAAGCTTAGTTAAACCGTCCCTTTCTATTTTTAGGCTTTTGACCCCCTTCAGCAGCTCATATTTACCTTCTGCAGCTCATATTTAATTCAATGACCTTTTTCATGATGTCTCCCCGTCTCCCTCCCCCCTGTCTTCTTCCTAACAGAAAATGATGAAAGACAACAACCTGGTGCGTCACCTGGACGCCTGTGAGACCATGGGCAACGCTACGGCCATCTGCTCGGACAAGACTGGCACGCTGACCATGAACCGCATGACGGTGGTGCAGGCCTACGTGGCCGACAAGCACTACCGCAACGTGCCTGAGCCCCAGCTCATCCCCGCCACCATCATGGACATCCTTGTCCTGGGCATCAGTGTCAACAGCGCCTACACCACCAACATTATGGTGAGGGAGGTTGCCTCGAGAAATGGTGTACTGCACAGGCGTGTGTGTGTGCGCGTGTGTGTGCGCTGTCGATGTGCAGTCGATGTGCAGTCACTGGTGGGTTTAGAATAGATGTTGTTGATGATTAAATGTGGGGTAGGAGTTTTGCTTGTAAATGTCATGTCAGTAACAAATCACTAGTATGACATGACTGAATGTGCTGTTAATAGTCTCCAACATGACCTGGGTCCTAATCATTAGGCCATGCCGTAGCAAAACATTTTCCAGTGGGAGACCAGCTTGTTTTCTTGTTGGGCATGTACAGACGGTACCTCCTCATTGCATTCAGTTTGGTACCGGTTTCTTCTGTTTTGTGCCAACTGAACACGACCCTTACGTGATACTTGGTGTGTCTCTCTCTGTCACCAGTCTCCGGAGAAGGAAGGTGGTCTGCCGCGCCAGGTGGGTAACAAAACCGAATGTGCCTTGCTGGGCTTCGCTAATGACCTGAAGCGTGACTACCAGGCCATCCGCAACGAGATCCCTGAGGAGAAGCTCTACAAGGTCTACACCTTCAACTCCTGCAGGAAGTCCATGAGCACCGTGCTGAAGAACGCCGACGGGAGCTTCCGCATGTTCAGCAAGGGAGCCTCTGAGATCCTCCTCAAGAAGTAGGTTTGGGTTTCAAGCTAAATCAAGCTGCTCTCAGTATTCGGTGTGGGGTGAATCTTAACTAGTCAATGGTAAACTAAGTGTAAATTGGTGTCTAAGTCCCTGTATGGATTATATGGTTCTGTGGGGCTCAGTTGGAAAGAGTGTTGTGCTAGCAATGCCAAGGTTGTTGGTTCAATTTCCACATGGATCACACACATACTAAAATGTATGCATTCAGTAAGTTAGTTTGGACTACCGGGTCTGCTAAGTGGCATATATACCCAATGATATTCTATACCGGGGCGGCAGGGTAGCCTAGTGGTTAGAGCGTTGGACTAGTAACCGGAAGGTTGCATGTTCAAACCCCCGAGCTGACAAGGTACAAATCTGTCGTTCTTCCCCTGAACAGGCAGTTTACTCACTGTTCCTAGGCCGTCATTGTAAATAAGAATTTGTTCTTAACTGACTTGCCTAGTAAAAAAATAACCTGTACACTATCGGTATTTTATTTTATCACCTCATACAAACATGGAACACCTTTGGTTTTGTAGTGGATGGCACACAATTAGTAGAGCACTAAGCACCTCTCATTCAAAGAGCTTAACATGGGTTCTAGGTGGCCAGGCAGGCTTGCAAAGGAATTGTTTTCGGCTTAAGCGCTAAGTAGTTCAAGTGCATCCCACCAAGCCCCTTAACATAGCTTCTTAAAAACAGGCCCGGAGAAATGAGTCTAAGCCTCCCAAATGGCTCTAAACATGCCTCCTTTTTACCCACCTATAGGGTCTGGTCAAATGTAATGCACTATGTAGGGATTAGGGTGCCGTTTGGGACGAAGTCAAAGAAACAGGCTTCTTGCTGTGTGTTATCACCTCGCTGGGTCTAACCATCACACCCGTCTGTTGCTCCCTCTCTCGCCCTGTCCCTCTCTCGCTTTCCTCCACCACCAGGTGTTCTAAGCTCCTGACGGCGAGCGGCGAGACCAAGGTGTTTCGTCCCCGGGACAGAGAGGACATGGTGAAGAAGGTGATTGAGCCCATGGCCTCAGAGGGCCTGCGCACCATCTGCCTGGCCTACCGCGACTTCCCTGTCTCGGAGGGCGAGCCTGACTGGGACCAGGAGAACGACATCCTCACCAGCCTGACCTGTGTATGTGTGGTGGGCATCGAGGACCCAGTCAGACCCGAGGTCAGTTTATGGACCACAGTCAAACAAAACAAGCAGACTGACATTAGCAAAGATACAGTGGAGTAATATGTAGTACTTTACCTACCACACACCCGACATGGCTTCTCAGGCATGAGGCTAGTGAAAAGGAAGCAAGCCTCTGCACACAGTTGTATGCAAATGTCAGAGTTATTGTGTTATTGACATTTCCATTGACCCCGAAGTGTGTTCTTATCAGTATAGATATGTGGCATTCAGAAAGGCCACTGACTAGGAACAACTCTGGGTCCTAGTTAATGGTTCATCTCTGTCAGTCTCACACATGGTCTATCAACAGCTCCTGTTATGGTGAAAGTTAAAGACCCATTGCAACCAGATGGTGTATTGAGGATGACTTGTTCCCTATGGAACAGAAGTGGTTTGCTCATACAGTGACCTTGCCCCAGACCTGAAGACTTGAGCTGAGCCTAGGGTTGAGCTCTGCAAGCTAGGACAGTCCTGCAGCTGTCGGGAAACCTGGATTTCACAGCCAGTCAGTCACATTAACATCTCTCTCTCCGCCCCTCCAGGTCCCGGACGCAATCAAGAAATGTCAGCGTGCCGGGATCACGGTACGCATGGTAACCGGGGACAACATCAACACGGCCCGCGCCATCGCCACCAAGTGCGGCATCCTGCAGCCCGGAGACGAGTTCCTGTGCATGGAAGGCAAGGAGTTCAACCGACGGATCCGCAACGAGAAGGGAGAGGTGGGTTCAATGTATTGTTGTGGCTTTACACCAAAACACAATCAACTAGGTCGTGTTCATTATCACCAAATAAGAAAGACTTATTTTCATTTCCCATTACAAAAGGTTTGAGACCTTTTTCCATTGTGTGACCTAATGAACACGACCCTGTTTGACATTGTACTTCAGTGTTAATTAACTTAGTAGGGTTAGTTGGCCCTGATGGACTAATGTAATGAGCTAACAACATGGTTGATAGATGAAGAATTGGGATTGTAGGCTAATCAGTCTAATTTCTCCCTTCTAGATTGAACAAGAGCGCATTGATAAGATCTGGCCAAAACTCCGAGTACTTGCACGATCCTCACCCACCGACAAGCACACATTAGTCAAAGGTACTTCGCTTTGCTCTTTCAGGATGAAAATGAAAAATGTCATTTTCACAAGTCACAGTGTCCTGAAATCCGTCATTATAAATGTGTTATTTGGTAATATTTTTCTCTCTCCCCCCAGGTATCATTGACAGTACGGTCTTAGAACAGAGGCAGGTGGTAGCAGTCACAGGAGACGGCACCAACGACGGGCCCGCCTTGAAGAAAGCTGATGTCGGCTTCGCCATGGTGAGACTCATTTCTCTGCCAGTCCTATCACAAAGTAACATGTTGATACTAGTTGGCTGTAAATGATAGCCGGTACTGTATGGAATCTCATACTGCCCAGATAACCGTGAGTCAGATAACGATCATGATGGAACTTTAATCTGCACTTTTATATGGGGAGTCAAAAACGATGTTGGCATTGTAATCTTAATGGATGTAATTTACTGCATGTTTACAAAGCATCACAATGAATGTAATCATGTGTAAAAAAGAGAAAGATGTGGAACTAAAGTTCAACCAGTTTGACTGACTGATAACATCACACTCTGTAGTGACCAATGGCCACCACATATCGGCACATATCAACAGTAACAACAAACGTACTGCACCGCAATTACATGTGTATAGGGCTACGACTACATGAATATGGAACTCTTGTTTCTCTCACGCATTTTGACTTAATGAGACCGTTATGAGTTGACAGAGGGGTAGACTGGGATATGAGGAATGGTATGAGTTGACAGAGGGGTAGACTGGGATATGAGGAATGGTATGAGTTGACAGAGGGGTAGACTGGGATATGAGGAATGGTATGAGTTGACAGAGGGGTAGACGGGGATATGAGGAATGGTATGAAGGTTTGATGTGGGGATTTAACCCTTGTCTCCTGGGAGAGAAATGTGTGTCTAGAGCAGAGGGCTTTAACACTAGACCACGGCTCTGCACAACTTCAATATAGAACTTAATGTGTGTGTGTCACCTGCAGGGTATCGCCGGCACAGACGTGGCCAAGGAGGCATCTGACATCATCCTGACGGACGACAATTTCAGCAGCATCGTCAAGGCGGTGATGTGGGGCCGCAACGTCTACGACAGCATCTCCAAGTTCCTCCAGTTCCAGCTCACCGTTAACGTAGTGGCCGTCATCGTGGCCTTCACCGGCGCCTGCATCACGCAGGTAACACACAAACTAGGGATGGGCACGGTTATGCAGATATCCCACCGGATGGTGCCATTCCATTACTTGGGAGAGTATTCATTTGTAAGAAGAATATAGACCTATTTTAATAATGAAAAAGATTTGTCTGAAGTTAAATAAAATTGTCTGACATTGCTACATAGCCTACAAGATAGACCATTGGGGAGGCAGGTAGCCTAGTGGTTAGAGCGTTGGGCCAGTAACCGAAAGGTTGCTAAATCGAATCACCAAGCTGACAAGGTAAAAATCTGTCGTTCTGCCCCTGAACAAGGCAGTTAACCCACTGTCCCTAGTTTGTCATTGTAAATAAGAATTTGTTCTTAACTGACTTGACTAGTTAAAGGTTAAATGAGGGGGGAAAAATGTATTATTTATTTTTGAATACAAGTTTTATGACAGTGATGTGAGCACCCGTAAAAAGGACTGGCATGTAGCCTACACATCCGTTTCACCAGATGGTGTGATCGATAAACTATGGCAGCAACAAGTTTGTCTAACTAGCGCATGTCGGTTTGGCTACTTTCTCTCCCTCCATGCCTCACACAGACTCACACACACCTGCTCCTCCCCCACCTTCGGCTGAAACAAGCAGAGCACAGCACCCCAGCTCTGTCGCTCGTTGATATGACTCATTGTATGTGATATGCAGAAAAATTAAGCGCTGTGCTCTTGGTTTTGATTTGCATTCAGAGGGTTTGGTTCTTAGGAGCAGCACCAGGATCTATCCTCCCTGAGCTTGAATGACAAGCTTTGTCACCTATGACTGAAGAGTGTGTGTGTGTATCCACAATGACTGAGGCAGTACAAAATGGAGCAACCAATTTATTCTAATGTATTCCCTTGGATCAGAGCTGCTTTTCAGGTTCTCTGACTAGAGGTAGCGATCATCCGCCCCTATTTGACCTGTTGGTCACAGCAGCCGCCAAATTAGTGCTCATCCAGGCGTAAAACAATGGTAAATGGGCCTGCAATAGAAATGGAACAAACAGCTATTTAAAGCTCCGGGCCTGAGCTGTGTGCATTATCCAACAGTGCTGTAATTTTGAGATAATGAGTGTTGAGTGGCTGAGCATTTACTAGAGGGCCACATGGGTCAAGAGACACACACACACACACACACACACCTACTGAATGCTAGCGTAGATGCTAATGTGTTTACATGTGTGTAGCTAGCCATTCTGCTAGCATGCTAAGCTGCACAATGTATGAAGTTAGCTGCTTTGCTAGCATGCTAAGCTGTCAATGTGTGTATGGACGTATGTAGCTCACTAGCTCCTCTGCTGGTGTGAAGTGGTTTGCCTCTACTGGAGCCCAAATAGCTTTGGTGATTCAGCAAGCGGACACCTGTATAGCCATTTGTGTCATTTATGAGCAGTGTGTGGGCTACTGAAGTCTTTTGCTCTTCGTGTTATGGCCTGCACTTTGAATGCGTTGGTTGGATTTGTGCAGTGTGTCTACAGTCTGACGTTTGGATAGTGTGGAGGATGTTATGTAAGTAGTACTGACTGCATGAGTAATCTTTCTGACTCTGTCCTGCTCTCCCCCCCTTTCTGTATCTCTCCTCTTTCCACTCCCTTCCCTCTGTCTCCCCCTATCCTTTTCCTACCTCCCTCTCTCCCGCCAGGACTCTCCTCTGAAAGCTGTCCAGATGCTCTGGGTGAACCTGATCATGGACACCTTTGCCTCCCTGGCCCTGGCCACTGAGCCCCCTACTGAGTCTCTACTGCTGAGGAAGCCTTATGGCCGCAACAAGCCCCTCATCTCCCGCACCATGATGAAGAACATCCTTGGCCACGGAGTCTACCAGCTCATCATCATCTTCACCCTGCTCTTCGTAGGTAAAGTACTAGAGTGTGTCGGGCGGCAGATAGGCTAGCGGTTAGAGCGTTGGGCCAGTAACCCAAAGGTTGCTTGTTCATATACCTGAGCAGAACAAGGTGAAGACCCTGATGATGTGCCCTTGAGCAAGGCACTTAACCTTAATTTGATCCAGGGGCGTGTACAACGGCTGCAAAACAACACATTTCACTGTCCAATGTCAGATTAACCTCAGTCGGCAGAAGGCTGAGAACATTTAATATAATAATAATATATAATAATATAATAATAATTGAACGTTTAAGTGAAATTTGCTGATCTTTTGATGTGAAAGAGGTGTTCTGATCTCAATGGGACTACCGCGAGCAGCGGCACAGATATTTTGATGAGCAAGATGCAGCACTTCGCTCTCACACAGTATCTGCACATGTGCAAGGGTTCGTTTTAACGCTTTTAGTGAGTGGTAGCCACCTGACCAAAACAGAGGTGAAGTTGAGCCTTATGCTTCAACGTTCTTAGTAGTTGTGGAAATTGACCCACCATACTGTTTCCTTTCTGCATCTACATCATTCCACAGAGGGCCTAGTGTCTGCAGGTTTGAGTTTTTTCCTTTCAATTAAGACTTAAACAACCAGGTGAGGGGAGTTCCTTACTAATTAGTGACCTTAATTCATCAGTCAAGTACAAGGGAGGAGCAAAAACCCGCAGACACCCTCTGTGAAATGAGTTTGACACGTGATCTAGATAAAATAAAGATATTTCAAAAAGGTAGTGGGTCAATGCTTCACCTCCCCCGTCTCTCTCCTCTCTCTCTCTCCTCCTCCTCCCAGGTGAGCAGATCTTTGACATCGACAGCGGGCGGTATGCACCCCTCCACTCGCCTCCCTCGGAGCATTACACCATTATTTTCAACACCTTCGTCCTCCTGCAGCTCTTCAACGAGATCAACGCCAGAAAGATCCACGGCGAGCGCAACGTCTTCGACGGCATCTTCAACAACCTCATCTTCTGCTCCATCGTCTTTGGCACCTTTATCATCCAGGTAACACTTGGTGTCTAGTGTCTTCAGACTGTAGCATGTCTGCTTGCTGGAGTTGCTCACTGCTTTAAACAGACACCATTTTAGAAAATATATATGTTTTGGTCATTTAACAGACGCTCTTGTCTAGAGCGACATACAATTAGTGGATTTGTCTTCAGATGGCTAGGTGAGACAACCACATCACAGTCGTAGGGAGTACATTTTCCCTCATTAAAGTAGTGATTAGCAAATCCAGCGCTAGGGGGTTCATTTAAGATGCTCTTAGAAGAGGGTTTCAGATGTTTAGGGTAGACTGGTTCTTCCCCATATATAAGAAGGCCAGGGTTCCCTTAAATGAGTCATTTCAATGGCTCTCACCTGGATAAATAAAGAATCAATAAAAACAAAACCCAAAACCATATTCATACATGGTACATATGAAACCTGTTATAACACTCATATCTGTCAAATGGAATTATCAGCAAACCAAGAAACTGTGAATGAAAATGAGCTTGACCTCTAAATATGTTTCTTTCCTCTCCGGCCTCTCAGATAGTCATAGTGCAGTGGGGAGGCAAACCTTTTAGCTGCGTGGGCCTGAGCATCGACCAGTGGCTATGGTGCACCTTTCTGGGCTTTAGCAGTCTCCTCTGGGGTCAGGTAAGAAGACCCACACACACACAGTGAGTTGCAAGTGCGTCACCTGTAACTTTCCAACACTGCCCCATCCGTCAGGGATACACTACTGCCCCAATGTGGCTGTGTTGGGTAGCTGAATTGCCACACTGTATTGAAATGGCTAGTTGGATGATGATCTTTACAGAAGGATCTAGAATTCCTGATTTGAGTGCTGTCATGATATTTCTGATATTTCCTGTTGACCTTCTCATGTTTTTTTAATGTTGTTGATTGTGATGTCATTAGTTGTGCATTTTGTGATGCTGACCTAGCAAGTAAATGGCCGGACATGATCACAGACCAAACATTGCTTTGTCACCAGTAGGGTTGCACATTTTGGGGAATATTCAGAGGTGGAAACTTTCCGTGGGAATTAACGGGAATATAGGCAAATTAATATTAATACCATGTAGATATTTTTGCATTGGATATATTTACGACATCATATGGAGACAGAAACATAAACCCTTTTTCCTTACTATAAGTAGGCATAATTGCAAATGATTAAATCCTTCCAATAGAAAAAATAATTAGTTCAGAATTTTAATTAAATGAGTTGACTCTTCACATGGGATGATTTCACTGAACAACTAAATAAAGGAAATATTGAATGATCCCCAATGATCCATCATCCCCCCCCCCCAAAATTTGACATACATCTGTAAAATTATAGTCTAGAAACTAAAGCTTTGGTTGTCTTCCTCTCAGGCTTCCATGTCTTCTTCCTGAACTACCTCAATGTCCACCTCTTGAACATCAGACTCTGAGGCCTCATCTTCACTGTCACTTTCCAACCTTGTTGAGGATGGTTTATTGTCAGGCTCAAAAAGCCTCAGATTTGGCCAGATGGCCACCAATTTTTCAACCCTTGCATTGGTCAGCCTGTTGCGTGCTTTGGTGTGTGTGTTCCCAAACAAGGACCAGTTGTGCTCTGAGGTGGCTGAGGTTGGTGGGATTTAGAGGATGATGGAGGCGCCTCAGATCCACAGCCCCTTCCACCAGGTGGCTGATAAGATATGTTGGCACGACTGTCATTGCATCTCCATCCCAAAGCCCTTGCTTGGAAGTGTACTTTGCCAGACTGCCAAGAATCTTGCCCTCATCCAGGCCAAGGTGGCGAACACTGTAGTGATGACACCATAGGCCTTGTTGATCTCTGCACCAGACAGGATGCTCTTGCCGACATACTTGGGGTCCAACATGTACATTACGGCGGGTATGGGCTTCAGGCAGAAGTCTTCATGCTTTTTGATGTATTTCAGAACTGCAGTTTCCTCTGCTTGGAGCAACAGTGAAGTGGGCAGGGCAGTACAGATTTCTTCTCTTACATCTGAACATCAGGCATCGTCTCCCTCAATCCGTGCGATGGCTACTGCTATCGGTTTCAGGCTGCTTACCACTCTCCCAAAATATCTCAACCAGGAGGATCCTCTTGATGGGGCTGTCCATATCAGCAGACTTCCCCTACAGGAGACTGTCAAACATGATGACAACACCATCCCAACGGGTGTTGCTGGGCAACTTCAATGTGGTGCTCTTATTCTTCTCACTGCTTGGTGAGGTAGATTGCTGCTATAACTTGATGACCAGTCACATACCTAACCATTTCCTTGGCTCTCTTGTCGAGTGTATCCATTGTTTTCAGTGCCATGATGTCCTTGAG
This sequence comes from Oncorhynchus gorbuscha, assembly GCF_021184085.1. Taxonomy (NCBI): domain Eukaryota; kingdom Metazoa; phylum Chordata; class Actinopteri; order Salmoniformes; family Salmonidae; genus Oncorhynchus; species Oncorhynchus gorbuscha. The sequence continues at coordinate 144,526 of NW_025745867.1, read as the reverse complement.
GAGCAGATTCAATGCATGAGCAGCACAGCCAATGGGTGTGATGTGAGGGTTGGACTCCTCCACTTTAGACCAAGCAGCCTTCATTATCGCAGCATTGTCTGTCCTCAGTGCAAATACCGACTGTGATCCGAGGTCATTGATGACTGCCTTCAGCTCATCTACAATGTAGAGACCGGTGTGTCCATTGTCCCTTGTGTCTCTGTTCTTGTAGAATACTGGTTTGAGGGGTGGAGATGATGTAGTTAATTATTCCTTTCCCACGAACATTTGACCACCCAACAGAGATGATTGCAATACAGTCTGCTTTCTCTATGATTTACTTGAACTCTGTTGAACTCTGCAACCAGCAAATGAGTAGAAGCATGTCTGGTTGGAGGGGTGTATGTTGGGCGAAGAACATTCAGCAATCTCTTCCAATACACATGGCCTGTGAGCATCAGAGGTGAACCAGTTGCATACACAGCTTCAAATCAAATCAAATTTTATTTGTCACATACACATGGTTAGCAGATGTTAATGCAAGAAACATCCGACAATGCAGTGATCAGTAATCTAACTAACAATTCCAAAACTACTGTCTTATACACAGTGTAAGGGCAAGACATTCATCAGCATTTCTCTTGACTACGTTCCTCCATTGAGTAAAAAGAAAAATCAGATTCCAGGAGGACCATGAGCTGTTGCTATCGATAAGGTGTCTGATTCATAATTTTCACCTCTAATAGAAGTAGAGGGACTTTTGTCAGAGCTTGTTTGTTGTAAGCACTGAGGGAACTTTATGCACTTGGCCAGATGATTCTTGCATTCTTTACATATGATTTGGCACTGTATTTGCAAATGTACACAGCTTTTCCTTCAACATTAGCTGCAGTGAAATGTCTCCACACATCAGATGGTGCCTGTGGCGTTTCCCTGTAAAGAAAAGGAAAAATGAGTTTTTAAAAAATGAATACAATTCCATGTACAGATAAATAGTTAAGCCGTTAGATTAAACAACTCTTTGTAAGATAAATGTTTTAAAATGAAACATGTATGGAAACAGGTGAATTAACACTCCTCGGTTAGCAAGCTAAAATCCACATGGTAGCAAAAACTAACTATCTGAAACTGTTAACAGGTTACAAATTATTTAAACACACTTTGCTGTAGGCTACAATTTTACTCATTAACAAAAATGTCATATAAAATATATTCACCCCACCTAGTATTGTAATCAAAACTTACCAGAAAGCATGTAGTCCTTGACTCAGACAGTGTAGTACTGTGGGCTCAATAGCATCTTATTAGTGTGCAAGATCTTGAGAATCAGCTGTACATGTGATGGAAGTGTGCACTGCACATGTGATGGAAGAGTGCACTGTGCATGCAGGGGGCTGCAATTCCATTGAATTGGCAATAGTTTAACCAAAATATGCCACAAGACCTAGAATTGCCCTGTGTATCCCACAAAAAAAAGTTTACTGTTATAAAGCAAACTTTGTTTTTATGAATTTAAGCAAAATTCCCCAAATTCCTGGGCTTCCCATGGAAAATTTATTGAAAAAGGTCCCGACCCTTTGCAACCCTAGTCACCAGACAACAACCCATTACTTTTTCATCAGTCGCATTTCTTTTCCGAGCTGACTTCCTGTGGAAACTGGTTGTTCGGTTAACAGATGTGCATTGTGTGAGGGTGCCTGTTGTGCACCTGTTGCAGTCCAGCCTGTCATTGCATATATAGCAGTAACCTGGGCCTTTGCTGTCTGTATGTTAGTAGTCAGTCCTCTGTGATAGAGATGAGATTTGTGGTCCAATATTGCAGACACGGTTTGGACTGTGATAAGCCCTTAACCCCTCTGCCCCTCTCCTCCCTCCAGCTGATCTCATCCATCCCCACCAAAAGTCTGAGGTTCCTGAAGTCTGCCGGCCACGGCACCCAGAGGCAGGAGATCCCTGACGAGGAGCTGGAGGACATGGAGGAAATGGAGGAGATCGACCACGCCGAGCGCGAGCTGCGCCGTGGACAGATCCTCTGGTTCAGGGGCCTCAACCGCATCCAGACTCAGGTAATGTCCTCCTTGACCGCGTCTCCACCGATGTCCACCAAAGAGGAATCACAAGCCATAAGGTTAACTCTATGCACTTCTCATCCCCTTTCCCTTTCTCTCAGCACTTTGAGAGAACAGCTGGCATGTTCCCCTCAAAATCCTTCTTTTGACTTGGATTTTCTGTTTGCTTTGGAAAGCTCAAGCAAGGTCCTTTTTGCCTATTCTATTTCTCTTTCTAACAAGCTAAGTTGAACATGATAATGTGATGGTCAATGAAGAGAAGCCCTTTGTGTGATACTGAGAAGACTACATGCAGAGCAGGTACAGGTATCTTAAAGGGCCAGGAGTGAAAGGTATTTGAATATGGGAGGATATTTTTTAATGAGGAAATGTAAAGCGTCAGATCAGGCTCTGGGAGAAACCTTCAGATCAGTGCCTTTCACCCCCTTTTTCTCTCTACTGCTATATCTCTCTGAGTGGGGGGAAATATACCTTTCTATTATATTTTGGTGCCTTTTCTCTCACCTTTCTCTGGTTTCTTCCACTCTTGGTCTCCTCTTGTTCTCTTGCCCCTCTCTCGCTCTGCCTCTCTCGCTCTGCCTCTCTCGCTCTGCCTCTCTCGTCTCTCTCGCCCTTCTCTCGTCTCTCTCGCCCCTTCTCACCCCTTCTCTCTCATCTCTCTCGCCCTTTCTCTCTCACCTGTCCTCTTGCTGTGGTTTCTGGGCTCTATCCTCTCCTGTCACCCTCTCTGATTCCTTGCAGATGGATGTAGTGAGTGCCTTCCAGAGCGGAAGCTCCTTTCAGGAGCGCCAGCTAAGGCGGCAGCCCTCCACCTCCAGCCAACAACAGCACGATGTAACCAATGTTTCTAGCCCTACACATGTAGCCTTTTCTACTACTGCCACTGACGCCAACACCGCTGCTTCCACTGTGGGGTGTGAGTGTGTTTCCTTAGTGCATGAAAATCTAACATCTTCCTCTTCTACTCTCTCGCCTAACGTTGATTTCATTCACTCTTACTTGTCCCTCCTTTTCTTAAAAAAATACAAAAAATACAAAAACAACCATATCTTCCATGTTGCTTGGTAACATAACTGCTGTATATGGATGTACTGTAACACCCACAAGGTCACCACGAGTTCTAAGGGCTTTTTCTGTGTCACATCTTGTTTTCTGTTCCTGCTTCTGCTTCATTCTCTGAAGATAGAGGTTGGAGGGAGGAGCTAGAGGAACGTTGGATTAACGTTGTCTGGTCACGTCTGCTGCTGTGCCCCTACCCCCTGGCTGGCCCCCCTGGCTACTAGCGCTCTTGTGGGCCTTGTTGTCGCAGCTCTGGCCCCTCTATAGTAGCTGTGTAAATGTTTTGAGTATAAGCCCATGGTCACGGTAGATGGTAGTGCTTAAAATCCCCCCCCAAAAACAGAGGTTGTCTCTGACTGAGCATAAACAAGTTATTTCTCTCTCCAAATGTAAACATATTGTCAATGTTTTGGTTACGTTGGTCAACGTTCACCGCCTAACCAATAATGAATGACCTTTCCCATTTTAGACCGGACTGGTTATTTCTCAGGGTCTTTCCAGGGTGAAGTCCAGTCCAGAGTGTTAAGTCGGTCTGGGTATTCTAGCCACCTTGTCGCTCCACCAATAGACAATCAGTGGAACATTGCGGGGGCTGCTGTACTGTGTGCAGGAGGCTCCTGGAATGTCTGTGTCCTCTCCTCTGCGGAATGGAATTTCGGCATCCCGCAAATAACCAAGTCCCTTCCCAAATGAACCTTCTTTCCTTCGACCCAGACTCAGGGCTTTGATGTGTTCTGAGTGTACTAACTGTTCTCTACCAGGGAGTGTGTCTGTGTGACCTCAACTGGTCTCTTTCAGGCTGGCTGACCTGCAGTTGCAGACATGGATTGTAATTATAACTGCTGTGATTCTCTTTTTCTTCAGAGGCTTTGAGACTAGGGAGCAGTGTTTTGACCATGTTTTCATTTCAATTTCTCTCTTTGGTTATAAGCCACATCTCCCTACTAAATGATGAACCCTTTCCAGGTGCTTCGCTGATGAGAACCCTTAATATTTAGGGTTGATATAATTTGATGTACTTTTTATTTCAATATTCCTCTTTCATAGCCAGTGTGTACTGTCCACTGTTCCCCCAAAAAAAAAGATTAAGTCAACAAGCACCCGAATCTTACTGACTCCAACCATATTCCTCCTTAGATTCTGTGAAATGTGTCATGGGCTATACTCAAAGGTTTACTACTGTTGAACACAAGGTAGCACCGCTCTGCATGGGTTCTGTCTCTATAGTCTGAGTGTTTCTTGTGCTGTTGTGTATCTAGCTATATATCAGCTTTAGACCTGCTTGGCTGCTGCAGTTTTTGTTTTCTCCACAACAGAATCAGTGACTGACCCTCCTCACCCTGAGCATGACCAAAATAACTAACCTATCTGTGTCCAAGCTTCTGTCCTCTATGAATGTGTTCTCATCTAGAACATGTCTCCATTATTCTTGCATTTTGAATCATTTGGATTTTTGGAGCTGGATTTTTTTGTGTGATATTTTTTACTACTTTCACTACTACCACCACCACCCCTCCTCCTCAATGGTTTGTTGAATACCGAGAGGAGTTTTCTTGAGGTGTGAAAGCCGATGGTAAGAGATGGTCCCACGACCCATTAACTTTTGACTGGTTTCTTCCACCACTCAGTGCTCAGTCTCAGTCTGAGGAAAGATGGTAACAAAAGTGATCAGGGTTTGACGACACAGTTTGACTGTAGCCTCCGGGACTAGTCCTCACTGCATACTTGCACGTCTTGTTGAGAATTTCACAACAAAATCAATGGTGTTTTTTCATGTACCCCTTCCCAAACTCACCGCAATTTACCCATGTTTTTGTGTGTCCATGGTTTGAACTGCAACTGAAAATGCTAAATGTATATGTGTGCATGATTCTATGTTGAGACTGACTGTGTCCCCCTTACCCTCCCTCACCCAACAGATTCGGGTGGTGAATGCATTCCGCAGCTCCCTGTCCCCCTATGAGGGGCTGGAGAAGCCAGAGTCACGCAGCTCCATCCACAACTTCATGACCCACCCAGAGTTCAGGATAGAGGACTCGGAGCCCTCCATCCCCCTCATTGACGACACCGACGCCGAGGACGATGCCCCCACCAAGCGCAACTCCGCCTCCCCCCGCAACGTCACGCCTACCCCTCCTTCCCCGTCACTCTCGCCGACGCCCTCGCCCAACCAGAACAATAATGCAGTGGAGAGTGGCAACAACCACCTCTACGTGGAGGGCAACAAGGCAGCAGGGACCCCCTCGGCTCCAGGGAGCCCCTTACACAGCCTGGAGACCTCCCTCTGATTCTGAGCCAACCCACAGCCACTACTACTACCACCACAGCCATGAGGAGCTCTGAGGAGGAGGAGCGAGGGCAGAGGAGAAGAGGAAAGAAGGGAGAGCGGATAGTTTTCTGTAAGCTTCAAGCTTGTGCTGGACTGAAATGAGCAAACATTCTCGAATGTAGTGTTTGGTTTTTATTTAATTAGAATTTATTTTTGTTCTTAAAAATACCCCTCTGGCAACGCGAGGGCTTCTTTTGTCTCCACCCCTCCCTCATTGATAACTTTTAGGTTGTTCTCGGTGCAAGAGGGGTGAATATAGACTCAGATTGAAAGTGACCTGTTTTTTTTTTTTAATTCATATTATTTTAATGAGAGGGGGGTCCTCCTCCTGGCTTGAAGATCAGCTGTAAGAAATGAAAGACGACCTTTAGCTTCTCTTTATCTGAATGGTGTTGTATATTTATGTCTTTGGCCCTTGCTCATTCAGAAACTTTTTTTCTGCTCCATTGGCTGTTAATATTTTTAATTATTTATGTTTTTGGAAAAAGCAGGTCTGTTTACAAAGTTTGTAGATACTTTTTTTCTGTTTGTAGACGAAAGAGCTTCCTGACGTACGATGTAGAAAAACGAGGGCCAGAGTAAAACATTGAATAAGAGGACTATTTCAGATACTGCTGTATTTTCAGGAAAAAAAGGGTGTTTCTATTGAAACTGAACTATTTTTGCCTGCAATTTTTATTTGTTCTATATTTGTAGATAAATAGTAACCTTCTAGCCAAACAGATAAACACTAAGGCTTGTATAGCGAAGAGGTCCATTGGGGGGTGGAGAGTTTCAACAGGAGAAGGAAGGAGTAAGAACCCCCAGGGACTATCCATTCACATTTCTATAAATATTTACTACGTTCATTGCTTTAGCAGTTTCAATGTTCCGTTTTTGTCGTTCACAGGGAAGCTCAAAAGTCCTGTTTCTCATTTAATTGTGGGTTAAGGGGAGGGGTATTAAAATCCTAGTATATATTTTTTTTCACGTTTAAGAGTTCATAAAGGGAGTTTGGCAGTTGGTCATCACATTGAGAATCAGTTCTGTTTTTTCTTGTCTTTTATTCACTCAGCGAAACTTCAGTCCCTGCCAATGTACAATATTGACATTTGTTTACTCAGGCATAGAAAAGGGTTGAATTGAAAACGGATTCTATAAATTAAGAAAACATTTTAACTTCACATTTTTGGTCTTTAGGTAGTAAAATGTTGTATTGGTAAAAATAAAAGCAAGTGGATTATTTTCATATTTCAATTTTTATTTTTATGAAAAACTTAAATTTCACCCAATTTATGGTTTGTTCACATTTACCCCCCCAATAACACTCCTTTTACAGTCAAATGTTGCTGCATTTGACTCGTTTGTAGAATATTTTTGACACCTGATATACTGGAAAAAGTAAAGAATTGACACTTTTTTAAAGAATAAAAAGACTAGGCATACATACACTGGTAACTGCACAGGGGTACTTTGTTTCAGAACACCTCCCTTGGGAACATTTTTATACAGACAACCATACAAATTGTACCTTTGTATTTTTATGGAAACGCAGACGATAACTTTCAACCTACTGAACCAGAGTTTTGGGGTTTGACACAAATTACACATTGGAACATTTGGGGTGGGGTGGGGCACTCACTAAAAAGGGTTGTGATTGGTTCTGATAGGAATATTTTTCTCAGGGTGGCAAATGGAATGAAATAAGAGACTAGGCTTTTATATAGGCCTGTGGTCAAAATACTAACACATTTTTTAAAGTTGTGAAGTAGCTTATCAGCCAGGTTGGGTTGTTTTTGTTTCAGCAGCAGGGTGCAGATTCTGACTGTTAAATCCCTCACCTGTTTAGACCTCTCACCCAAGCTTAGCTGTGTGTAGGGGGCCAAGAGAGTGTGGGGGGGGGGGTGGAATATGTTCAGTAGTTGCTCAATGACAATTATATTTTGGGAAGACGTTTTTCTGGTTTTTACAACAACAAAAAAGCAGCTTGAAATTGTAAAAATGTAAAATGGGAAGAAAAAAGAATCCATAGGTTTTTGTTCTGTAGATTCTTCCTATAACGGGAATGAATGTTTATCCATCTGTTTTATGGATTATCATTTTTTTATCTTAACATTTGGAAATAAAAACTACTTCATGTCTGTTTTTCTTGAGTAATTTAAATGATTATCGTGATTGGATTTACATTTGAAACTTGAGTAATGTGTATGGTTTTTAAAAATAAAAAATGGATATTTAGCCTAAATAGAGCCATGTTTTTCATTTATCATGCGTAACAGGCCACTTTTAAAGAACTTTAAAAAAAAAATCAGAATCCTGTATTTTGGATGAAAATGGCTCATAAATAGCCTGTGCACGCGCACATGGAAAAGTATTGCTCAAATCCAACAAACTGGAATAGAAGGTTGCTGATGAAGTTTGAAATGACACACTTTCATGTGTGATGTGTAAGACGTGGATCACAGAGCTTTGCCGTTTCGGATCCTTCATGTTTTATCTGTGCGCCTGCATCTGAATGAGGTTTATCGCTGGTGGGATATGTTTCTCAAATTGAAGTGATATTGCAAAAAAAATAAGCTATTGGGACCTATAACATGTTTACATCTAAAATGCAGATTTGGTATTTAAAAAAAATACATTTAAATATACTTGTCCTTTTAATAATCGTATGATTCTGCTTAAAGTGAAACGCCCATTCTGTCAGATGTCTGCTGCGTGCTTTAGTTGTTACACTGCCATCTAGTGGCGAGTCTGGGTGGGGTTTGAAAGATACGCGGAAACAAGTAACCCGCCACTAACAATTCGTCCTCTGGATGGCTGCAGCAAGGTTATTTCCTCATGCATGGAGAATAAAAATATAGGATTATTTCATCATCATATATACCACATTCGCATTGTCTCATTTTAATAATCAATCAGTGATCTTGATTATGGCACTGATAATCAGTAAGGTAACTTACGTACCCTCTGGACTGCTGTTCCGTTCATTCATGCGATGAGTAGCCTTCCCTAGTGTAATTTTGATTGTAATAGTCATATTCAAATCAGTATATGGTTTGTTACATGAAAGTGGACATTTGGAACGGGGCGCACGAATACAAAACCTCAAACACAAGTGGCATGTATCATTGGCATGCTTATTGGACATCCACACCGACAGATGGCTCCTGAAGATTTAGCGCTCAGCACCCTGGCAATTCTCCATGCGACACCACAAAATAATATAATTCCCCGACCCTGCATTAATGCAGTGCACTGGGCCAAGGTTCGAAACCTACCCAGGTGACCCGGACGCACTGAGTACATAGGAATGACAGAACCGCGACTCGGCTGTAGGTAGGTACAGCACTGACAGTGCCCCGGGCGGAAGTGTTATTTTAGTGTTAAGAATAGACACATTTCCAAGAGGTAGGCTAATGCTTTATTTTTAAAACAGAATGATAGTATAGCCTATTGTTGCAAGGAGACCGTGACGTTTACATGTAGCCCACTATTTTGACGGTATTCCAAAGTCTAGTTTTGCCGAATATGTTGCTTCTAGAATTTAAGAATAGACTGTAAGTAGCGGGGTGTCGCATGACATTATCACACAATAGGTCTGGCACTTCTAGACCATTCATGTTAAAGGGTGATATTAGCCTAAATTAAATTTCGTTCCGTGACCCCAGTATTGTCTTCCAGATTGCGGAATGCGAGACCTGCCCTCCTACCAAAGGAAAGATGAGGGAATGGTGGCTTCTTGTGGGCTTGCTGTGCATTCCTCTGCTGGCAGTCTACCTGCACATCCCTCCTCCCCAACTGTCTCCAGCCCTCCTGACCTGGCGCTCTGCCGGAGCATTCTTCACTTTCAGGAGCAACAATATATTCTACAGGGGTAAGATTTGGCATCAGTAAGAGTAGAATAGAGGGATAAGGTGTATTCTCATTTGATTCAGATTATATACTCCAAACATCATACATTTGAAATTGAACTTGCTTATGAATCCATCTCTCTATCCCCTGCACATATCTGATAGTAGTGCACTGTACTGATTTTTAAAGACTAATTGAATGTGTCATTGAACCAATTGCACTTTATGGCAGCGAGTGTGGAGTCCACTTGCAAAACAAGATTTCCCCCAATGGGACAAACACCCCATTGAAACCTGAATGCAGAGTTCTGTAAGATTCACCAACATGTCCAGAGGAAAACTACAAACAATGCACACAGGGCAGAATTAGACCAATATCCACTAATAATACAAACTAAAAACATGAGCAATTCAGTTTTGGAAACAGTGACCCCCTCTCCTATTATTACCAAGCCCTGCAATGCCAAGAGTCTCCTCATCCAGCTGTTCCTGGGGCTGAGGTCACAAACCTGTTCTACAAACACACTGAATCCTCAGGACCAGAACATCCAATCAGAATAAACCAAATTACAACAGTCAAAACGACATTACTTATTGGGAAACACTAAGCACAAAACAAAATGCAGTGCTATCTGGCCCTAAATTGACAGTACACCACGGCAAACTATTTAAGCATGGTTTCTGATCAAAACCTTGACAAAGTACAGGCTCAGTGAGCACAGCCTTGCCATTGAGAAGGGTAGACAGAGGAAAACCTGTCTCCCTGTAGAGGAAAGGCTGTGCAACCACAGCACAACCGGACACAGAGCTGCATTTCCTGACAAAATGTCAAAAATATATAACAATTTGAGTGTAATTACCCCAAATTTGAAACCCTTATTCAAGGTTTCAAAGACCTCTCTGATGAGAAAAGGCTACCTGCCCTGTTGAGGGAGGATGCAGAGAGCTGTGGGTTGGCAGCCCACTACATAAAATGAGGGTCAGTGTCTGATAGAACAACCAACCTTCACATGTCCTCTATGCCGTTGTTATTGTTCAATGTCTGGTTATTTTGACTCTTGATTGTTGTTGTTACTGTTGTCATGTTGACAATATTGATGATTATTATGTTAATATTGTAAATCACCAAAGTAAGCTTTGGCAATATGTACTCTGTTAAGTCATGCCAATAAAGCACATTTAATTAAATTTAATTGACAGGAGCGGGGTAGGCATTTATTTCACCTGTCCAGTTGTCACACATGAATGTGGGTGAAATAAAGAAACAGAGCTTTAATTAGCGTCTCATTACATTATTGAGATCATTGAGATTCATTGATGCAGACTACTGTAACCATCTAGTGGTTCCTTCATCAGTACAGACTACTGTAACCATCTAGTGGTTCCTTCATCAGTACAGACTACTGTAACCATCTAGTGGTTCCTTCATCAGTACAGACTACTGTAACCATCTAGTGGTTCCTTCATCAGTACAGACTACTGTAACCATCTAGTGGTTCCTTCATCAGTACAGAATACTGTAACCATCTAGTGGCTCCTTCATCAGTACAGACTACTGTAACCATCTAGTGGCTCCTTCATCAGTACAGACTATCTAGTGGCTCCTTCATCAGTAACCTGTAACCATCTAGTGGCTCCTTCATCAGTACAGACTACTGTAACCATCTAGTGGCTCCTTCATCAGTACAGGTAACCATCCTTCATCAGTACAGACTACTGTAACCATCTAGTGGCTCCTTCATCAGTACAGACTACTGTAACCATCTAGTGGCTCCTTCATCAGTACAGACTACTGTAACCATCTAGTGGTTCCTTCATCAGTACAGACTACTGTAACCATCTAGTGGCTCCTTCATCAGTACAGACTACTGTAACCATCTAGTGGTTCCTTCATCAGTACAGACTACTGTAACCATCTAGTGGTTCCTTCATCAGTCATCTAGTGGTTCCTTCATCAGTACAGACTACTGTAACCATCTAGTGGCTCCTTCATCAGTACAGACTACTGTAACCATCTAGTGGTTCCTTCATCAGTACAGACTACTGTAACCATCTAGTGGCTCCTTCATCAGTACAGTGAACAGTGGACTGCTAGAAGTTGGAGCCAATGTTCAGATCAGTCATCATTTGCACTTTGCAATGACAAGTTCCAAGCAGCAGTTTTAGCCCTTTACTTTGATCAATGTAACATATTTTCGTGGTGCGTGTAGCAGGTCATGGTACGTCAGGAATAATGTGTATGCTTTACTTTTTCCTCTACCAGAGACCTATGGTGCTGTAGGCAGCTCTGATGTGGTCATTCTCCTCCATGGCTTCCCTACCTCCAGCCTGGACTGGTACAAGGTAAGCAGATGAGAGAAAGGGGCTTATCTATAAAATGTTATGCACAGATCAGTTGGTTTGCTGGGATAAGTCTTATTCCACACTCTCTCAGATGGTATATTGTGAACAGAGCCATGTTCAATAGGGCACACCGTAGCAAATGGTTTTGCAACTGGACATGAAAACAAGCATCCCTTTTTGGATTCATGTATTGGACAGGTGTCTGAATGCCAGCTCTGTTTCTGTCTTACAGATATGGGAGCCCCTGAATCGGCGCTTTAACCGTGTCATTGCTCTGGACTTTCTTGGTTTTGGCTTCAGTGACAAACCTGTGAGTCGCAAGCTATGACAGACTTGAATTGTGGGCTAGTTCGGGGTGAAACAGTCTGAGGCATCGGTTAGAATGCCAGGGAATCTACCAGGGAGAGAGACGACAATGTTCGTGGGTTATTGTGTACAACTGTAATGACAAAGCAAGCAAACAATTGCCAATAACCGAGGAATGGCAAGTTATGCTAACCTATACACTACAGGAAAGTAGACCAGTAGGAAAATTGCATTAACAATCTTTAAAAAATCCAAATAAGCCCATTTTGTTCTAGCTAAGGTGCTCACCTAGACTGACCTTTCTCCCTGACAGAGGCCCCATCGCTACTCCATCTTTGAGCAGGCCAGTGTTGTGGAGGCGTTGGTGTCCCACCTGGGTCTGACAGAGCAGAGGGTCAACCTGCTCTCCCATGACTATGGAGACACTGTGGCCCTGGAACTGCTCTACAGGTGAGCTCTGCACTGCTGCACCAAGTACAATGAAGTTGCCCCTAAACATTGAGCTTGTGTCAGTTTGCATTTCCCCCACTAATGGTCAACGTTGGGCTTGGAAGCCAATCCCGGAGGAACCATCATCACTGAAAGCACTCTGACATCATAGGGCTGCGTCTCAATAGTCGTGTTTCCCCTTCCATTACCCAACAACACAGGAAAGGTGAAATATGATGGATGCTGTAGAGCTTCTACTGACCCTTTCCCCATCTTTGTATCTCACAGGAGTGACCACAACAGGACTGGACACTTGACCATCAACAGCCTCTGTTTGTCCAATGGAGGTAGAGTACAGTTTCAGACCTTTTCCTGATTGGCTACAGGTAGCATAAACCATACTTAAGTCAAATGTACCATTTAAATGGACAAAGCAAGCCAGACAAAAACATTTTAAAGTAATTTATTCAAAGTTGTAGAGCATCATAGCCAAATGATATCAGGATCCAGGTTCATACAGAGCTGCTGAGCCAGGAATAGAAGTGTTAAAGCTGCAACATCAGAAAGATGTAACAACCTTACCTAGTAGCCATACTGATGGTACCCAGACAAATACACCCTGGGAAGACTCCAACCAGACACCACCCTTAGCCTGGGAAGACTCCAACCAGACACCACCCTTAGCCTGGGAAGACTCCAACCAGACACCACCCTTAGCCTGGGAAGAACCATGTTGTAGCAAACAAGAAACATGGATTATTCATGAAGTTGGGTCAATACTAAGAAATCATGAACATAAACCAGAAGATATCAGAACCTTACTGCTGGTTCCTGGAAACGTCCCGGCGCCGACAGAGATGGCTGCCTCGCTTCGCGTTCCTAGGAAACTATGCAGTATTTTATTTTTTTACGTGTTATTTCTTACATTGGTACCCCAGGTAATCTTAGGTTGGTGTGATCATAACAACATACAGGAACTCAAGTCCTTCTGTTCACCTGACTTAGAATTCCTCACTATCAAATGTTGTCCGCATTATCGATCAAGAGAATTCTCGTTGATTATAATATAATCACAGACGCATATATTCCCCCCCAAGCAGACACATCGATGACCCTAAACTAACTTTATTTGACTATGTAAACTGGAAACCACATATCCTGAGGCTGCATTCATTGTAGCTGGGGCTTTTAACAAGGCTAATCTGAAAACAAGACTCCTTAAATTTGATCAGCATATCGATTGTGCTACCAGGGCTGGTAAAACCTTGTATCATTGCTATTCTAACTTCCGCAACGCATACAAGGCCCTCCCCCGCCCTCCTTTCGGAAAAGCTGACCACGACTCCATAGTGTTGCTCCCTGCCTACAGACAGAGACTAAAACAAGAAGCTCTCGCACTCGGTCTGTTCAACGCTGGTCCGACCGATCTGATTCCACTCTTCAGGATTGCTTCGATTACGTGGATTGGGATATGTTCCGCATTGCGCAATCGCAACCACACTGCACACTGCCCTAACCCATATGGACAAGAGGAATACCTATGTGAGAATGCTGTTTATCAACTACAGCTTAGCATTTAACACCATAGTACCCTCCAAACTCGTCATCAAGCTTGATGGGTCTCGACCCCGCCCTGTGCAACTGGGTACTGGACTTCCTGACGGGCCGCCCCCAGGTGGTGAGGGTAGGTAACAACATCTCCACCCCGCTGATCCTCAACACTGGGGACCCACAATGGTGTGTTCTGAGCCCTCTTCTGTACTCGCTGTTCACCCACGACTGCGTGGCCACGCACGCCTCCAAGTCAATCATCAAGTTTGCAGACCACACTACAGTGGTAGGCTTGATTACCAACAATGACGAGACGGCCTACAGGGAGGAGGTGAGGGCCCTCGGAGTGTGGTGTCAGGAAAATAACCTCACACTCAACGTCAACAAAACAAAGGAGATGATCGTAGACTTCAGGAAACAGCAGAGGGAGCACCCCCCCTATCCACATCGATGGGACAGTAGTGGAGAGGGTAGTAAGTTAAGTTCCTCTGCGTTCACATCACGGACAAACTGAATTGGTCCACCCACACAGACAGCATCGTGAAGAAGGCGCAGCAGCGCCTCTTCAACCTTAGGAGGCTGAAGAAATTTGGCTTGTCACCAAAAGCACTCAAACTTTTACAGACGCACAATCGAGAGCATCCTGTCAGGCTGCATCACCGCCTGGTACGGCAACTGCTCCGCACATAACCGTAAGGCTCTCCAGAGGGTAGTGAGGTCTGCACAACGCATCACCGGGGGCAAACTACCTACCCTCCAGGACACCTACACCACCCGATGTCACAGGAAGGCCATAAAGATCATCAAGGACAACAACCACCCGAGCCACTGCCTGTTCACCCCGCTATCATCTAGAAGGAGAGGTCAATACAGGTGCATCAAAGCTGGGACCGAGATACTGAAAAACAGCTTCTATCTCAAGGCCATCACACTGTTAAGCAGCCATCACTAACATTGAGTGGCTGCTGCCAACATACTGACTCATCTCTAGCCACTTTAATAATGAAAAAATGTATGTAATAAATGTATCACTAGCCACTTTAAACAATGACACTTAATATAATGTTTACATACCCTACATTACTCATCTCATATGTATATACTGTACTCGATACCATCTACTACATCTTGCCTATGCCGTTCTGTACCATCACTCATTCATATATCTTTATGTACATATTCTTCATGCCTTTACACTTGTGTGGGTATAAGGTAGTTGTTGTGAAATTGTTAGGTTACTCGTTGGTTATTACTGCATTGTCGGAACTAGAAGCACATGCATTTCGCGACACTCGCATTAACATCTGCTAACCATGTGTATGTGACAAATAACATTTGGTTGTTCTGCTCATGCCAAGGAATCTTGATAGAGCCAGGGCACCAATGGTGCACTAAATGGTCTTCTCCACCCTGGAAAGACAGGCTACAGGCTCTTCCTGAACCTGCTGGAGTTGAAACCAGCTAGTCGGTATGGAACGGGAATAGAGCCTTCAGTCTCAGGAGGAGAGGGGGGCAGCATATGCTTGTCGGTGTCGCTCCGACTAGTGTCTTTCTCATAGACAACGAGTGCCGTGCTCGAAGAGGGTGGAGAAAGACAGTCCTATAAACTGGGGAAGCAACAAACGAAACATTAACTTCAGATAAAAATAAAACATCCAAAAACAATTCAAGCAAACAGTACTTTAGTGTTGCTCTTACCTTGTTGATAAGGATAACAATGAACAGCTCAGCAAAGCAAGGAGGCACCTACAGACAGAGGTTGACCGTTAAACAACATTCTCAATGTGATGAAAGTAACATTGCTCTTGCCACCATCTTACCCTGAGCCAGTACGAGCAGCCATGACACCCAATGAACAGCACTGGTGAAGTGAGGAGAAAAGACTTGTGTGTGTAGCAGACAACCTGCAACCAATCAGAGCCTGATTAGACAACGATGGGCAGCTGGTGTAAACTCACCTGTATTGTCCGATTATTATTATTTTTGACTAAGACTGCATTTACACACGCAGCCCAAGTGGATATGTTTTCCCACTAAATCCTCCACACCCTGCTTCTCATCAGTACCAGAGTAGCTCACCCTTGGTTTAACCCCTCATTCAAATCAGTGATTTTCTGTTCTTACAAATTCCTCTACTCCGAGTCATGCACACTATACCGCAATAGTTTCCTATGAGTTAGTGCTATCCGGAATCCTTGGGATGTCCCTACCCTAAACTCTTACCCCCTCAAACTCACTTCATATGTGTACAAAGTAGATTACCGGTCAAGATCTTCAAGACAAAGTGACACATTGCTTTGATAGCCTTTGTCTTACTGTTAACTTGCCATGTTTGATTATGAAATATTTAATGTAAGTTTAAAAAAAAACATTTTTTCTTGAACAGGAATATTCCCAGAAACACACCATCCCAGATTCCTTCAGAAGGTTAGTGGACATTTCCTATTCTGGATGATCTGACTGTTCTCTGAGCATTATGACTGCTTATGGTTGTCCTGTTGGATCATTACCATGCTGTCTCTCACACAGCTCCTCAAGGACTCCAGCTTCCTCTCTCCACTGCTGACCCGTCTCACCAACTACATGGTGTTCTCTAAAGGGTACATGCCTGTGTTCTCACATACGTTTCCTCCTACTGTACACATCTCTTGAATCTTTTTTATTTATTTTATTTTTTATTTCACCTTTATTTAACCAGGTAGGCAAGTTGAGAACAAGTTCTCATTTACATGAGCTCAAGATAAACAAAGCAGTTGCAGATACAACGACACAGAGTTCACATGGAATAAAACAAACATACAGTCAATTTTACAGTATAAACAAGTCTATATACAATGATCAAATGAGGTGAGAAGGGAGGTAAAGGCAAAAAAGGCCATGGTGGCAAAGTAAATACAATACAATAGCAAGTAAAACACTGGAATGGTAGTTTTGCAATGGAAGAATTGCAAAGTAGACATAAAAATAATGGGGGCAAAGGAGCAAAATAAATAAATAAATAAAATACAGTTGGGAAAAGGTAGTTGTTTGGGCTAAATTATAGGTGGGCTTTGCAGGTGCAGTAATCTGTAAGATGCTCTCTGGTGCTTTAGTGAGGGAGATAAGTGTTTCCAGTTTCAGAGATTTTTTTTTAACGTGGACACAGAAGGGACACATGAGCTCAAGCTAACAGCGTTGCAGCAAGGGGCTCAGTCATTGGTATCTTTTTTCATTGTGTATTTTGAATGATCTGCAGTGAAATACATTACCTTTACATGCACATTCATACATCAATATTAAAGTTACAAGTTATGGCAGTAGGCAGATTATGCAATAGTCATGTAAACACTTTACTCTGTTTATCAAAATCTGACAACATTCTGTGTTTATGAACGCCCAGAGCGCACTCTGGCACTCCAGATGGAATTTACAAACACACCCAAAGTGTGTATTTACGATGTGTTTCGTAATGTGTTCGTAAACCACTCAGAGTGCGCTCTGGGCGTTAGTAAATTCAGAGCATTTCAGCATTGTCCGTTTGTACATTCAGAGCGTTTCGCTCTCTGGGTATTCAGAGCGTTTCGCTCTCTGGGTATTCAGAGCGTTTCGCTCTCTGGGTATTCAGAGCGTTTCGCTCTCTGGGTATTCAGAGCGCACACTGGACGCTCTGGCTGAGGAGTAGCGTTGATCCAAGCGTTCTGACCTCACAACGGCAGTCAAGCTTGGCTAGATTGCTAGCTACTTCCCTGACAAAAATGAGAACCTCACTCTGACCATTTTACTCGCCCTGGCAGAGCTGGTTTGGTTGTTTTCATGTTATGTTCCATGCAACAATTTAATTACGCCTTTTTTGCCGACATTTACTGGCACCGGCCATACTATTCTGCGCCCTGGCACTCAGACAAGAGCGCTCTGAAATCGAAGTAGATTTTAGCTAGAGTGAATTTATGAACACACCCTTGGTGTTACATTTAACTGCCAGCGTCAAATAAAGCACATTGAAAACTAACTTTATGCCTACCTGTGTTGAATTCCATCACAGGAATATAACTTCGCTTAGGCAGGCTAGGAAAGACGAGGGACTCTGATTTCAAGAGAGAATACTTCTGTAGAAAGAATGAGACAAGATAAAGTATTTAAAATCTGCTCCGGTGTATTAGCAACAACTCCTCACATTCGTGAGCTAACATAACTGTTTAGAGTAGGCATGTGCGGTGGCTCCTGTAGCATATTAGGTTGATCAAAAGGAACACACAACACGGGCTACATAGCGAACATAAATACACCTGTTTGTTATGTATCGACCATTAAATTGGCATATGCGATGCTGTGCACGTGAATTGACGCACTCTACTCTCGCACGCACATTTTGACGGCATGTGTCTGTGGTTTAGGCTTCAGAAGTAGTTTTCACATACAAGCTTTATATGTCAAATATGCTTCCCAAAAATAACGTGGTCGCGGTGGTAGAACGTTTATTTTGATCAGCTATTTTCTGCATTTGTCAGAGTGCCATCGGGTAACCTGATTCCAGACGTGTCCATGTAAACATGATTATTAGAGAAATCGTTATTCTTGCAAAGCATGTAAACGTTTGAATCGAACTATTATATTAATGACTATCCGCAATAACCGCATTAATGTGTGCATGTAACCGTAATGACATATTTACAGTAAGAACATCGTTGGCAAGTTCACTTGGCACAAATAGTACATCTCTAGTTATGTCCATTCAGCTAAATTATAAACCCCACAACCATTTTTACTGTTTCAAAGATGAACACATTTTATTTAAATATTATGAAGGTATTTATATTCGCTGCAAAGCATAGCTGACGAAACAAACTGAGTAAAAACATGGAGGATGACCTAACCAGCACTCAACTGTGTTTGAGTGAACATATTTCATGTACTGTAAAGATGTAGCATTTAACCTGTTTACTCTTGGTTTCATGTCAGGCTTGGGGACGTGTTTGGTCCTTACACACAGCCCACAGACGCGGAGTTCTTGGACATGTGGACAGGGGTCCGCTTCAATGATGGGAACCTGGTCATGGACAGGTACAGTACCACTGTTCAGACCTCACTAGTTAAATACCTATACATACTGAATAGAGTAATAATAATAATAATATAATAATAGTCACTAGAACGATCACTGACTCATTTCAAACTAACATGGCTAGTCAAATTTGTTGTTATTTGATACATTGTTATAGGTGAAAGAAATTGATTTCAAAAAATGATTTTAACCCAACCAAATTGCACTGAATAAATGTGCACATTTTCCATCTAAATTCTAACGTACTGTATATAAACATAATTGTTTCCACCAGCATAGATTATGTTGTCAACCCTTGTACTTTTCATTTGATATAATCTATTAGCATAAAGCTAGTTTCCCATTTCTTCCTATACAGTGATGGATAAAAGTGACTGATCTGTCATTAATAGTCATGGTAATAAGATGGCATATCCCTTCTCCTAGTATCCTGCAGTTTATTAACCAGAGGGACGAGCACCGAGACAGATGGGTTGGTGCTCTCACCTCTACTTTCATCCCTGGTGAGTACTGTCTAGTTGCTGAGCAGCTGAGACAGATGGGTTGGTGCTCTCACCTCTACTTTATTGAACTGTCTAGTTGCTGAGCAGTTTATTAACCAGAGGGACGAGCACCGAGACAGATGGGTTGGTGCTCTCACCTCTACTTTCATCCCTGGTGAGGACTGTCTAGTTGCTGAGCAGTTTATTAACCAGAGGGACGAGCACCGAGACAGATGGGTTGGTGCTCTCACCTCTACTTTCATCCCTGGTGAGGACTGTCTAGTTGCTGAGCAGTTTATTAACCAGAGGGACGAGCACCGAGACAGATGGGTTGGTGCTCTCACCTCTACTTTCATCCCTGGTGAGTACTGTCTAGTTGCTGAGCAGTTTATTAACCAGAGGGACGAGCACCGAGACAGATGGGTTGGTGCTCATCCCACTGTCTAGTTGCTGAGCAGTTTTTCATCCGAGACTGGTGCTCTCACCTCTACTTTCATCCCTGGTGAGGACTGTCTAGTTGCTGAGCAGTTTATTAACCAGAGGGACGAGCACCGAGACAGATGGGTTGGTGCTCTCACCTCTACTTTCATCCCTGGTGAGGACTGTCTAGTTGCTGAGCAGTTTATTAACCAGAGGGACGAGCACCGAGACAGATGGGTTGGTGCTCTCACCTCTACTTTCATCACTAGTTGCTGAGCTAACCAGAGGGACGAGCACCGAGACTTTCATCATCCCTGGTGAGGACTGTCTAGTTGCTGAGCAGTTTATTAACCAGAGGGACGAGCACCGAGACAGATGGGTTGGTGCTCTCACCTCTACTTTCATCCCTGGTGAGGACTGTCTAGTTGCTGAGCAGTTTATTAACCAGAGGGACGAGCACCGAGACAGATGGGTTGGTGCTCTCACCTCTACTTTCATCCCTGGTGAGGACTGTCTAGTTGCTGAGCAAGGATTGAAACATCAATGCCCGGTTTAGTTTATGTGAAGTTTGTTACACTAGAGTGTCTCAAGTTATGATTGAACTGAATGAAAACAAAAAATGATATATTCTCATAGATGAGTGATATACTGTGCCTTCAGAAAGTATTCAAACCCCTTGACTTTTTCCACATTTTGTTGTTACAGCCTGAATTTAACGTGGATTAAATGTAGATTTTGTGTCACTGATCTACATGCAAAACCCCAATCCCTTCGTTATGACAAGCCTAAATAACGTAAAGAATAACAATGTGCTTAACAAATCAGATAATAAGTTGCATGGACTAACTCTGTGTGCAATAATGGTGGTAACATGATTTGAGTGACTACCCCGTCTCTGTACACCACACACACAATTATCTATAAGGTTCCTCAGTCGAACAGTGAATTTCAAGCACAAATTCAACGACAAAGACCAGGGAGGCATTGGAAAGCCTATTGGTAGATGAAGATTTGTATTTATTTTTAAAGCAGACTTTGATTACCCCTTTTGAGCCTGGTGAAGTTATTAATCACACTTTGGATGGTGTATCAGGACACCCAGTCACTACTAAAGGTACAGATGTCCTTCGTAATTGGGTTGATGAACAGGAAGGAAACTGCTCAGGGATTTCAACATGAGGCCAATGGGGATTTTTAAACTAGTTAGAGTTTAATGGCTGTGATAGGTGAAAACTGAGTATGGCTCAAAAACACTGTAGTTACTCCACAATGCTAACCTAAATTACAGCATGAAAACAAGGAAGCCTGTTAAGAATAAAACATATTTCAAAATGCATCCTGTTTGCAATAAGACACTAAAGTAATACTGTAAAAGATGTGGCAAAGAAATGAACTTTTTGTCCAGAATACAAAGCATTACTTTTGGGCTAAAGCCAACACATCACCGAGTACCACTCTTCATATTTTCAAGCATGGTGGTGTCTGCATATGCTTGTCATCGGCAAGGACAAGGGAGTTCTTTAGGATATGAAAAAAAAACAATGTAATAGAGCTATGCACAGGCAAAATCCTAGAGGAAAACCTGACTGTCTGTTTTCTAACAGACACTGGGAGACAAATCCACCTTTCAGCAGGACAATAAACTAAAACACAAGGCCAAATCTACACTGGAGTTACTTACCAAGATGACATTGAATGTTCCTAAGTGGCCTAGTTATAGTTTTGACTTAAATCGACTGGAAAATCTTTGGCAAGACTTGAAAATGGCTGTCTAGCAATGATCAACATTGAACTTGACTGAGCTTGAAGAATAATGGGCAAATATTGTATAATCCAGGTTTGCAAAGCTTTTAGACAGACCCAGAAAGACTCACAGCTGTAATCACTGCCAAAGGTGATCCTAGCATATATTGACTCAGGTGGTTGAATACACCTTTCTTATCCAAATATATTACTGTTTATTTTCCATTACCACCCCACCACAGTATTCTGGAAAGTTCGTTGACAAAAACAAAAAAAATGACCAACCTATTTTAATCGCATTATGAAACACAAGAAAAATGTGTAAATAGTCAAGGACTGTGAATCCTTTCTGAAGGTACTGTAATGATAGAAGGGAAATGGCAGGAAGTTAAGATAATGATGTACTGTCTGTCAATCATTCAACTCCACCACTGCTGTTCTGTCTGTTGATGTTTAAGATAATGATGTACTGTCTGTCATACATTCAACTCCACCACTGCTGTTCTGTTGATGTTTAAGATAATGATGTACTGTCTGTCATTCATTCAACTCCACCACTGCTGTTCTGTTGATGTTTAAAATAATGATGTACTGTCTGTCATTCATTCAACTCCACCACTGCTGTTCTGTTGATGTTTAAAATAATGATGTACTGTCTGTCATTCATTCAACTCCACCACTGCTGTTCTGTTGATGTTTAAGATAATGATGTACTGTCTGTCATTCATTCAACTCCACCACTGCTGTTCTGTTGATGTTTAAAATAATGATGTACTGTCTGTCATTCATTCAACTCCACCACTGCTGTTCTGTCTGTTGATGTTTAAGATAATGATGTACTGTCTGTCATTCATTCAACTCCACCACTGCTGTTCTGTCTGTTGATGTTTAAGATAATGATGTACTGTCTGTCATTCATTCAACTCCACCACTGATGTTCTGTCTGTTGATGTTTAAGATAATGATGTACTGTCTGTCATTCATTCAACTCCACCACTGATGTTCTGTCTGTTGATGTTTAAGATAATGATGTACTGTCTGTCATTCATTCAACTCCACCACTGCTGTTCTGTCTGTTGATGTTTAAGATAATGATGTACTGTCTGTCATTCATTCAACTCCACCACTGCTGTTCTGTCTGTTGATGTTTAAGATAATGATGTACTGTCTGTCATTCATTCAACTCCACCACTGATGTTCTGTCTGTTGATGTTGATTTCCTGCAATAGGTAGGTTTGTGCCTACTATGAAACTGCACAAAAACAAGTTACAGTGGCATGTCAGTTGGTACACTTCTGAATGCCGTTGTACAGTGACTGTAAGCTGTAAAACTCCCCTCTAGTTTAGACTGAGGTGACCAGCGAGTCAGTCAGTGAGGCTAAGCTACTTAGCGCAGACTAATACCTCCCAGGAGTTTATTAGCCCATCTGTGCCCCATTAAGGTTAGCTGGTAGTGGCGTGTTCGGTGTGATCCACACCTCCCTCCCTACTACACATGGTCCCCATCCCCATAGAATCCTGTTCAACATCTCACCGCGAAGCATTTCGGCGTGTCATCACTAGATGCATTGTAACATTTGATTGTTATGAGAAGGCATGTGGTTTTAATTAGATGCTAATTGACAAAACTGTCATTGAAAGGCAAAAAAAAATATATATATATATTATTTTCTAGAACAAGTTCATGGAATCCCACTCCTCCACGTGATCTCTCTACCTCCTTGTCTTTCAGTTCATATGATCTATGGACCCCTGGATCCAGTCAACCCTCACCCCCAATTCATCTTCCTTTACCAGTAAGTGCACCTCTTCCATACTCTTATCCAATTGAATGCATTGAGTTATTTAAGTGAGAGTTTCATTCACATGCACTGGATCATTGCCATTCACTTGCATTGGGTAGTTACATTGGTGAGTGTAGAAATATTCAATGAGTTTTGCAAGGGTTGAGCTTGCATGGTAAATGTGATCTTTCCATATGAAGAGCTGTAGTATCATGTACAACCACATGATGGGGGTGTTTACGGTGAGTGTCTGAGGCACAATGTACTCCTGTCTGAAATCAGGGAAAGGGGGATACCTAGTCAGTTGTACTACTGAATGCATTCAACTGAAATAGGATCCAATGTTTCGTTGACGTCTAAAACGTGATATTACTTTAATACACTTTCTATGGCGTGTCAAGCCTTTATTTTGTAGTAAGGTACATAAGGTAGTACCTCTTCTCTTGTTGTTGGAGCACAAGCCTGTGCATTCCTTATGTCTGCAAAAATACCAGGAAGGGTATTCAAGCCCTACACACAGACAGAAAGTATATTGTAGAGATATTTTTGGCCTCAAAGCTCAGTCCATAGGTTGTGTAGAATGTTAAATGCACTCTCTTTGTCAGAGCAGTTTATCGTACTAACAGTAATTGTCACTGCCTGGCATCGCCAAGGTCATGGGTTCATTTTAACATGAACCTCTCTTCAGATGTCTACCTTTTTAACAAGTGTTTCCTAGTTAGTGTGAAGGGGTCTGTGGCGCTGGTGGATGCTCCCTGCCTCACAAATGAGGTTGCTGGTTGGAATCCCAGTCCTGGCTCTGGATTGAAGAGGACCACCCTTCATCTCTGAGATGGGGAGCGAAGAGGACATGGTCCCTGTATTCAGAGATATCAATTCAGATGGCTATGTAATAATTCACCAGAAACACCATGGTTAAATCTTGAAAAAATATATTGTTTAGTCTTTGCTTCTGCTTGCCTTGAATTCTACTCACTTCTCTCTCGGTTGCTACCTTCTTCCACCACCATACTTGACCTGGTCCGTGTCAGTTGCTGGAGTTTCAGCTGGTCCGGTAAATCATGTCTTTAGGACCAATCTGGATAGATCCTTCTTTTGACTCTCTCACCATTTGTCCAACCAACGCTTCGCACAGCTAATTACCACCCCAGGATATCTTACGCTCCCTGCCAAGTCTTTCCCCATGGACACTGAGAGGCAGACATCTTTCTCTTATGCCAACATCTTTCATGACGTCTTTGTCTCAAAAAAGCAGAAAACATGTTCTTTGTTCCGGTCGGTCTGTAGCCTTCTGACAGCCTCTGTGCCACAGGATATATTGAGGCTATAACCTTAGCTACAGAACCACTCAGGTTTTGAACCATTATCTTGCTCTGCAATCCAGTGACAATTCCACTCAGCCACTGCAGGATTTAGATTGTTTTTATATATATTTATATTTTTACTTCAAAGTTCCTCAACATTCAATCCAACGCATCAGGGGGAAAAGAGACTTGAACCTTATGAATCAAGACAATGCACCACCATTGGCCTTGAGTTGTGTGGGATTTGTAGACTGATGTAAGGCACCACAATCATGCAGAACTTAAGTGAAGATTTGAACCCGCGACTGACCAGAACGTGAAGGCTATATAGAAATGTCGCTCAAATTGAAAATCATTACAGAAAATGATTCGGAATCGTAAACAAGGCTGCATGTAATTTCGCTAAATGTGACTCTGTGCAGCCAATGGCAATGTGCGCTTTAGGTATAATGCTAGGAGACGCTTGTGTTTGACAGCGCTAATGCATTCCACCACTATGCGGATGACGGCTAAACCGGAACTGATTAATTAGAGCCCTGAGACAAATGCTGCAATTCTGTATATACAGTAGTAGACAAAGTATTTGGGTTTCTGCATATATCCCCCATCATTCATTTGGGTATTACAGAAAGCAAGTATTCCTTTTGTCCCTCCCAACCCAATGTTGTCATTTTCCTTCAGGAAACTGGTGCAGAGGTCTACTGTGTCGGTTCTAGATGAACACATCAGCCATTATCCCCAGCTGGAGGACCCAACTGGCTTCCTCAACGCCTACTTCAGCTTCATCAACGCCTTCTGAGCCAACTCACCAGCATTAGACAATCTCAACTTGACATCTGCGAGCATAACCTGGGTCATGTTCATTCGGGCTCACAACGGGAAGGTTGTGAAAACAGAAACACGCATTTCTTAATGGAGTTCAGCCCTGTTTGTGTTTTCTTCCATTTGGTGCCTAATGAACACACATTTTCACATCTCCCATTGTGGAATAAGTTGTGAAGATTGAGCTCTGACTGGGTCGGTCGTGAACAAACACCCATAATTGAAAAACCTCCAACCTGGATGAGAATTGTGCACATTGAATCATAGCTGATATGGCACACAGTAATCTTGAATCCATTCCTGGTATGTCATCAAAGAGCCAAGCCAAGTTGGACAGATACTGTCTCCTGCTACTCGGTATAAATAAAATGACAGTACTGAATGAATCATCTACTGCTGTAGGGACATGGGTGATCTTTCATGCTTCCAGTAATATTTCCTAAGGTAATCTCATCCATGGGGTCCAATCTATTTGTTGTTTATGACAAATTGATGGGTTGCAACCTGTTACGAATTACAAAGAAAATCATTTTGATATTTCTAGAAATAAATGGAGTTTTCCATAAAGCTTATAACAATAATTCAGTATTTCCATGGTCAACATTTAATAGATTTGATAAAACGTGGGCCATTAATGACACTAGCCTGGTCCCAGATCTGTGTGTGCTGCCTTGCAAACACCTACGAATGACCATTGGAGTTGGTTATACAGCACAAACAGATCTGGGGCCAGTCTACAGAGATGAGTTGTGTTGAAGGGTGCCAGTAGTACACACACACACACACACACACACCATAATGTATCCATCTCAGACTACCCAAAAACACAAGACACATTCCAACGACATGAAGCAGTGGAGGACATAGCAAAGAGAATATTGTGAAAGGGGGAAAAGTGAACAAAACAATCAGAATATGCCATTGTATTAACACAGCCTGTTGGTGAACAGGCCCCTCTAGCCCACGGAGGCTAGGATGATGTCAACAACAGTCTCATCCGAGCTGCGGACCGTCACCTGCATAGTGACACCGTCAGCCAGGGCCAGGCGCGAGCGAACCAGCACGTCATGACCCCCCCGGAACACACCTGGAGGAAGGGGAGGGACACAGAAACTGTAATTCATACCATGGGGGTGGCTTGCTTCCATCACACTAGTGACAGGAAGTTGAACAAGCTGCCTTGTCAAGGTTAGAAACTGAACTTAACATATTTCCGGTGATAAAGGGTATAGAAAGAGCTACATTCACTAAGCAAAACAATAATTCAAATCAAGATTAAATGAAACACCCACCGGCAAGGAAGAGGATGTGTGAGTTCTTGTTTTCTGGGACCTTGTCTGAACGCTCGCAGGGCTGCATGCCCAGGAAACTGATGATGTTACCAACAGCCTCTACA
Source organism: Oncorhynchus gorbuscha (assembly GCF_021184085.1). Taxonomy (NCBI): domain Eukaryota; kingdom Metazoa; phylum Chordata; class Actinopteri; order Salmoniformes; family Salmonidae; genus Oncorhynchus; species Oncorhynchus gorbuscha. The sequence continues at coordinate 117,639 of NW_025745867.1, read as the reverse complement.
GAAACAACGGGGAACAGCTCACAGAATGTACACTGTTTCAATGTTGGGGTGATAAATCCAAAGATCCCCATTGAAATAATTACCGTCTAACGTTCTGACAGAGGCCAGGGCGAACGTCTCCTCCTTCTCAAAGTCGTCTCCCACCTCATCCCAGGCTGCGGCAAAGTTAGGCTTCAACACCTTCTGGATGTGGTCTGCTACAGTCACCTCCAAGTCTTCCAGCTGACATACACACGGAGGGGAGTAGAGAGCAGAGAAGGTAGAAAAGAGGGAGAAGAGAGAATTTAGGCAAATGATGGTAAACAAGAAAATTATTTTGGGGATAAATGAGTTAAGATTTTAAAAATAGGTTTTATATTGAGCTCATACCACATATTCGTCATCGTAACCGTCGTCATCTGGCTCTCCTGTGTTGGGGTCGCAGTCTTTCACCAGGTACTTCAGAGTACAGCTGAACGTACAGGACACTGGAGAGCAGAGAACACATTTAATATGACAGACAGTGCAGATATTACATGACTACGCTACGTGATGTAAATACGTGTCCTTAGTGTTTGAGGAAAGCCAGCAGATAAGTGTTTCTGTCTCAATGGAAAACCACGTTGTTAGGTGCTACATGATCCCCATTCAGATTCTTTGGTTCTAGAAGGGTTTTAACAGAGTTACAACACTGATGTCACACTAAGCACTTCAGAGAGTTGCCCTTGTGAAAATGGCTCATTTCTCTCTCACACACACAGTCACACAGAGGTTTAATGAAAGTAACCTGCGGTGGGGTCATCTTCAGGCAGTCTGACCAGGCTGTAGCAGGAGCCAGGCTGGCTGTAGGGCAGGTTAGCAGCAGGGACGTAGTGGAGAACCTCGTAGGCCTCCGACGGCTCCATCTGAACCATAACCTGAAGGACAACAACCCAGTGGACTTCCATTTAATACATTTAGTCCTGTGTCTTAATTCAGTGTTGTAGATTTTAAATGTGAGGCACCAAAGACACTTTTCTGTTTACTGTCAATTGAATGGACAATAAAGCTTTATAAAAAATAATTTAATATAGTTATGCTTTTCAAACTGCTCAAAGATATCTACAGTGTAAGGAGGGATTTGGGGTGATGCCACTGCAGCCATTTTGCACCCAACTAGACCTTCACACATTGACAATCTCTGTGCATTCTAGGAGACGTGAACTTCCTAAAGCGCACCAATCACCAGTGTAGCCCTACCTTCTGCAGGAGCTGGTCATTGAGCGTGTTGGTGCAGTCGAACTGAAACACCATGTGTCTGGCGAAGGTGTGCTTGACACAGCGCACAACATACTCAGTCTCCGCCTCGGTCAGCTGCACCGCCTCCGACGTCTTGAAGAGAGAACCCAGGCCCTGGAATTCTGGAATGGCTGCCAGTTGTTCTGTTGACAGAGGAGATTAGAGGAGAGGCCCAGCTCCAAATCCACCCCTAGTCATAACTACTACAATATCATAGCCGAATCCAGCCCTAGTCCTAACTACAATATTATAGCTGAATCCACCCCTAGTCCTAACTACTACAATATCATAGCCAAATCCACCCCTAGTCATAACTACTTTAATATCATAGCCGAATCCAGCCCTAGTCATAACTACTTTAATATCATAGCTGAATCCACCCCTAGTCCTAACTACTACAATATCATAGCCAAATCCACCCCTAGTCATAACTACTTTAATATCATAGCCGAATCCAGCCCTAGTCATAACTACTACAATATCATAGCCGAATCCAGCCCTAGTCCTAACTACTACAATATCATAGCCAAATCCACCCCTAGTCATAACTATTTTAATATCATAGCCGAATCCAGCCCTAGTCCTAACCACTACAATATTATAGCTGAATCCAGCCCTAGTCCTAACTACTACAATATTATAGCTGAATCCACCCCTAGTCCTAACTACTACAATATTATAGCTGAATCCAGCCCTAGTCCTAACTACTACAATATAGCTGAATATAGCTGAATCTGAATCCCTAGTCCTAACTACTACAATATTATAGCTGAATCCACCCCTAGTCCTAACTACTACAATATTATAGCTGAATCCAGCCCTAGTCCTAACTACTACAATATTATAGCTGAATCCAGCCCTAGTCCTAACTACTACAATATTATAGCTGAATCCAGCCCTAGTCATAACTACTACAATATTATAGCTGAATCCACCCCTAGTCCTAACTACTACAATATTATAGCTGAATCCACCCCTAGTCCTAACTACTACAATATTATAGCTGAATCCACTAACCCTAGTCCTAACTACTACAATATTATAGCTGAATCCACCCCTAGTCCTAACTACTACAATATTATAGCTGAATCCACCCCTAGTCCTAACTACTACAATATTATAGCTGAATCCACCCCTAGTCCTAACTACTACAATATTATAGCTGAATCCACCCCTAGTCCTAACTACTACAATATTATAGCTGAATCCACCCCTAGTCCTAACTACTACAATATTATAGCTGAATCCACCCCTAGTCCTAACTACTACAATATTATAGCTGAATCCACCCCTAGTCATAACTACTACAATATTATAGCGGCCCTCAAGTTTTTGCTGCTCTGAAGTTGTTGATGCCACAATACTAGTATCATAACTACTGCTGCTATGACACTTGGTTTTGGCTAATAACGCTTAGCAGACTGAATTCTATAGTTCATTAAGAACGTGTTCCATTTAAAATACTGTGTGCTATAGTTTGGAAAATAAATGTGACTGGGTCCTTTTACTCCATAAATTCAGACCAAATGTTTTGTTTCCTTGTGATAACGCCATGTCTTGCCATGATAGTTTCAAGTAAGGTGACTGTACCCTGGTAGATGTCTTGGCGCGTCGGGCCTGGTTTCTCTGGAAGCTTGCTAGTGGCCACAGGAGCGAATTCGGTCTTCTGCTCTGTGATGGGTGTGTTGGCCAGGGGAACCGACTTCATATCGAAGGGCATCTCTGTGGGCTCCAGGGTGTACTGGTGGAGGGACTTCTCCAGACCCGGGACAGACACCGACAGACCTGATGGGAGGAGACACAGACTGTTCAATAAAGGAAATACATTTATTCATTTTGAGGTTCAATGGAGAAAAATTCATTCTCTGCACATGTCAATTCACTGAGAGAGTTTGAGTGATCACAGTCAAAGAACACAACCTTACTTCCTGAATTGGACCAGATATGTCCACACACACACACTAGTGCTCTCAAGTTCAGACTAGGAGCGCAGTGTGTTCTCACCGTTGAAAATGTAGGCAGCGTTGAGGGCTTTCTGCTTCTGCTGCAGCACGTTCATGTAGAAGGTGGCCCTGTCCCTCACCTCGTCATCACTGTCCATCATACACCTAGAAACACACACCATACGTCACACTTCACAGTGGTCACCACACAGGGAATGGATGGTTATGACAGGGAGCCAGTGAAAGGCTGTCTACCTCTGCATCAGGACTAACACACTGGGGAGAAGGTCATCATTCTGGGCTCCAAACTTAGCCAGAGCACTGACCGCAGCTACAGGGACGAGAAAGGAGCTGAGTTATTACACAATGTGTACAAAAACAACGTGGTAACTCACAGTAGTTTAAACCTTCATGAGTAACCAGACGCAAATTTAAAAAGCCAGACGCAAATACCATTTGTCTTCATATTAGTGAATTGAGCCTTTCATGGTTGGTGATGTCACCAGTTAATGGAGCCAATCCCAACAGACTTATCAGAACTACCATTCACGTTGCACCCAGACACACACACAACTGTCTCTCAAACACACATGCTATTGACAACTCCAGGCCAGCAGGGGTTCACACTCCCCCGTTTCTCACCGGCTCTGACGGCCTCGCTCTCCAGCACCACGCGGTTGAAGATGAAGCGGATGTACTTGGATGGCGAGGGCGTGCGCGGGCCCTCCTTGCCCAGCAGGTGGAGGATCTTGGTGGCCAGCACCGTGTGCTCACAGTCCTCGATGAACTCACACAGGTGGGCCAGCCCCGTCTCCTTGCTCTCTGGGTTCTCCTCGATGATGCTGATGATGCAGTCCACGATGGCCCGCTTGTACTCAAAGCCACCCTGAGAGGAGAGGCATCATTTAAAGAATTTGTGTTTCAGGGACAGTCGTACATTAAATCAGAAAACTGAGTGGTCATATAAATGTAAATGTGCCAGAGTTGGCCAAAGAGCTGTTTGTCTGTAGTCCAGATGGTTTCATGTCAGTGAGAAGGACATAAATGTGCTTCAATAGGTTCTCTTGTCCCTGAAAAGACAGGCTGCTCAGTCAGGGTGTTCCACTCACGTCGTCTCGGAGCATGTTGGACAGGAAGTTCATCATGACGCTGTGCTTTCTGGGATACTTCTGACACAGGGCACTGATGGCCTGCACAACCACCACCTGAAACACACTCAGCAGTCAGAGGATAGAACTTTCACTTTGGTGAAATAATACCCCATTTGGAAATAGATTAAAGTAGTTGTGGTTTGTTTAAGAAATGCAGAATGATGTTATAGGCAATAGTATAACTATATATATTTTTGGGGGGGGGGTTACATGAGTGTATTCTAATTGATTATCAAACTATTTCAATTCCTAAATGATTCAACTAGAGTATTGTAGAGGGAAAAACAAGAGCATATCATTGAGGAGAAAGTACACATTAAACTAAAACACATCCTCCTCCTCACCTTGAACTCGTCAGAGATCTCAGAGACGAAGGAGGAGATCTGTTTCATGAGGCGGTCCACACTGCTCTCGCTGCCTGTCTTCAGCAGTGTGGTGATGGCCAGCGTGGCGATGCTGCGGTTCGAGTCCGTGATCAGGTTCTCCAGGTCCAGGTTGCACGCAGTCACCGCTGACGGGTGCTTCATCGCCACCTGGTGGACAAACGGGGGAATGCAGATGTAAATACAGTATACTCTATGTAAAACACAGGTAACTCAGAGTAATGAAGAGCATGGAGAAGTGGAGACCCACCTTGTTGAGGGTCCTGACAGCAGCGTATCTCAGGGCTGCTTTGGGAGAGCTGCAGAACAGCTGCAGGACTGGAGAGAAACACTGACAGTCAAGTGGTAGAACCAGAGGTACTAGGTTGATAGGATACTACAACCTCTCATATCTATTTCTACAGGTAGGTACCTACATGTGGACACCAGAAGTAAGGTGTATTTACCAAACTGGCTGTAATTACAGAGACTCACCAGAGACAGCAGGGGCCAGCTCTCTGGCAGTACAGTTGGGCATGTGGACTATGGCAGAGGCTGCCTCGTACACCACCATCTCATGCTTGTTCCTCAGACAGCTCTCAATGAAGTCAAACAGGGGACTGTCATGTCTGCAAACAGAAAATAGCCAACCATTTGTAATACAATGCCACACACACAACAAAAATATACCAATATGTTTATATAGTTACATTTGACAGTGTGCATTCTGTGTCCTCCGCTGTCATGTGTATGACTGACAGTTGTGGCTGCTTTGTGTGATATATTGTTGTCTCTACCTTCTTGCCCTTTGGGCTGTTGTCTGAGCCCAATAATGTTTGCACCATGTTTTGTGCTGCTACCATGTTGTGTTGCATCTGTACCATGCTGTGTTGTCATGTGTTGCTGCCTTACTAAGTTGTCTTAGGTCTCTCTTTATGTAGTGTTGTCTCTTGTCGTGATGTGTGATGAGTGTTTTGTCCTATATTTATATTGTATTTATTTTATTTGTTTTAATCCCAGGCCCTGTCCCTGCAGGAGCCCTTTTGCCTTTTGGTAGGCAGTCATTGAAAATAAGAATTTGTTGTTAACTGACTTTCCTAGTTAAATAAAATAAAAAAAAAATGCATGATTTCACTATACAGATCACTTCCCCCTGGTGATGAATGAAAACTATACATATCAATGAAAGGGAATACTAGACACCAACCCACTGTTGACAGACTAGAAAACCCATTCAAGTAAACAGTCCATGACAGTGTTTTACCTACCCTGCCTACGTCTGCGTGACGGTGCCACCTACCCTGCCTACGTCTGCGTGACCGTGCCACCTACCCTGCCGACGTCTGCGTGACGGTGCCACCTACCCTGCCGACGTCTCTGCGTGCCACCGGTGCCACCTACCCCCTGCCGACGTCTGCGTGACGGTGCCACCTACCCTGCCGACCCTGCCTACCGTCTGCTGCGTGCCACCTACCCTGACGGTGCCACCACCCTGCCCTACCCTGCCGACGTCTGCGTGACGGTGCCACCTACCCTGCCGACGTCTGCGTGACGGTGCCACCTACCCTGCCGACGTCTGCGTGACGGTGCCACCTACCCTGCCGACGTCTGCGTGACGGTGCCACCTACCCTGCCGACGTCTGCGTGACGGTGCCACCTACCCTGCCGACGCCTACGGTGCCACCTACCCTGCCGCGTCTGCGTGACGGTGCCACCTACCCTGCCGACGTCTGCGTGACGGTGCCACCTACCCTGCCTACGTCTGCGTGCGGTGCCACCTACCCTGACGTCTGCGGTGCCATCTACCCTGCCGACGTCTGCGTGACGGTGCCATCTACCCTGCCTACGTCTGCGTGACAGTGCTTCCACGGTGCCACCTACCCTGCCTACGTCTGCGTGACGGTGCCACCTACCCTGCCTACGTCTGCGTGACGGTGCCATCTACCCTGCCTACGTCTGCGTGACGGTGCCATCTACCCTGCCTACGTCTGCGTGACGGTGCCATCTACCCTGCCTACGTCTGCGTGACGGTGCCATCTACCCTGCCTACGTCTGCGTGACAGTGCTTCCACGGTGCCATCTACCCTGCCTACGTCTGCGTGACAGTGCTTCCATTAGAGGTGGACCGATTAATCGGAATGACGATTAATTAGGGCCGATTTCAAGTTTTCGTAACAATCTGTATTTTTGGGCACCGATTTGCCTATTATTATTCATTATTTTTACGCCTTTATTTAACTAGGCAAGTCAGTTAAGAACACATTCTTATTTTCAATGACGGCCTAGGAACAGGGGGTTAACTGCCTTGTTCAGGGGCAGAACGACAGATTTGTACCATGTCAGCTCGGGGATTTGTTTTTGCAACCTTCCGGTTACTAGTTGCACTCCACTGACTACCTGTTATACGAGGCCCGCAAGAAGCCACAGTAAGTTCCGAGCTAGCATTAAACTTATCTTATAAAAATAAAAAAAATCTTAAAATAATCACTTGTTAACTACACATGGTTGATAATATTACTAGTTTATCTAGCATGTCCTGTGTTGCATATAATCGATGCAGTGCCTCTTAATTTCTCATTGAATCACAGCCTACTTCAACAAACGGGTGACAAGCGCATTTGTGAAAAAAGCACCGTCGTTGCACCAATGTACCATAAACATCAAGGCCTTTCTTCAAAATAAACACACAACTATAGATTTTAAACCTGCACATTTAGTTAATGTTGCCTGATAATATGAATTTCTTATAACTAGGGAAATTGTGTCAGTTCTCTTGCGTTCCGTGCAAGCAGTCAGGGTATATGCAACAGTTTGGGCCCCTGGCTCGTTGCAAACTAATTAGCCAGAATTGTACACAATTATGACATAACATTTAAGGTTGTACAATGTAACAGCAATATTTAGACTTAGGGATGCCATCCGTTAGATAAAATACGGAACAGTTCCGTATTTTACTGAAAGAATAAACGTTTTGTTTTCGAAATTATAGTTTCCGGATCCGACCATATGAATGACCTAAGGCTCGTATTTCTGTCTTTTATAATTAAGTCTATGATTTGATAGAGCAGTCTGACTGAGCGATGGTAGGCACCAGCAGGCTCGTAAGCATTCATTCAAACAGCACTTTAGTGCATTTTGCCAGCAGCTCTTCGCTGTGCTTCAAGCATTGAGCTGTTTATGACTTTAAGCCTATCAACTACCGAGGTTAGGCTGGTGTAACCGATGTGAAATGGCGAGCTAGTTAACGGGGTGCGCGCTAATAGCGTTTCAAACATCACTCGCTCTGATACTTGGAGTAGTTGTTCCCCTTGCTCTGCATGGGTAACGCTGCTTCGAGGGTGGCTGTTGTTGATGTGTTCCGGGTTTGAGCGAGGAGAGGGACGGAAGCTATACTGTTACACTGGCAGTACTAAAGTGCCTATAAGAACATCCAATAGTCAAAGGTATATATACAAATCGTATAGAGAGAAATAGTCCTATAATTCCTATAATAACTACAACCTAAAACTTCTTACCTGGGAATATTGAAGACACATGTTAAAAGGAACCACCAGCTTTCATATGTTCTCATATTCTGAGCAAGAAACTGAAATGTTAGCTTTTTTATATGGCACATATTGCACTTTTACTTTCTTGCATTATTTAAACGAAATTGACCATGTTTCATTATTTATTTGAGGCTAAATTGATTTTATTGATGTATTATATTAAGTTAAAATAAGTGTTCATTCAGTATTGTTGTAATTGTCATTATTACAAATACATTTTAAATCGTCCGATTAAATCGGTATAGGCTTTTTTTGGTCCTCCAATAATATACCTCTATCTTCCATGGTTCTACCTACCCTGCCTCGGTCTCCTCCAACAGCTTGCTGGCGATGCGGATGAGCATGCAGTAGGCAAAGGGGGACTTGAGGCCAGACTTGGTGAACTTGTTCAGCATCTTGGATACGGCCAGTCGGTCATTCTTCCTCAGGTGGTACAGCAGGCCCAGAGCGTGGTACTGGGGGGAAATCACAGAGAGGTCACAGTGGAAGTGATTCTCTTTCAACTTACCCGGGTTGTGTTCATTAGGGAACAACATACCAAAACCTTTTTCAGTGTATCTCATATTAAATGAGTGAAGATAACAGTAAAACATAGGTTATTTCTTCAGCTTGGTGCCTAATGAACATGTTATCAACAGAATGTGTGTAACCCACCTGCACCATGATGTTGTCACTGGAAGCTGCCTCCTGTGCCTCGTTCACCCAGCGCTTCACCACGTCGTAGCTCATCTTAACCATGTGCTACAGAAACCACAAAATACATTACCCACAAAGCAATGGGAGTATTTACAAATGGCACAGTCACCTTGAGACATCCAGGCACCGTGTGGCTAATTTCTTACCAGAGATGAGACCAGGGCAGAGCTGGACACACTGGGCACTTTGTCAACGATGGCCTGTTTCATGTATCTCTCAATGGCCTGCAGCATGGTGGTCTGTGGGACAGAGTGACAAAGTAGGGCTTGAGTTTATTGACCAAAAAGCATAGGTTTAGTCCAATAACAATGCAAGCTGGATGTAAAAAATAAAATACTGTTCAGCTATCAGAATGGAAACAAAAAGATAAACAGCCTAATAAAAAGCAGGGAGAGAAATAGAGAGGGAGAGACACAAAGAGAGGGAGAGAGACCGAGACTGACATCCGTGATCCTGCAGAGAGCTCTGATGGCAGGTCCTCTGTACACATCCTCCTTGCCAGTCATGTCCTTGGTCAGGCTGCTGGTGACAATGATGACATCCTCAGAGATGTTGGCCATCTCCTTGATGGTCAGATAGCACATCCTTCTCAGGGTTTGCTGGAGGAATACAGAGACATTTTCAAAAAGCAGATAATGCTATACAAAAACACTATGCGCCACATCTACAATAGGTCAATTACAACACTACTCATTGAATACTAATTTAATGGCACTAGTTGGACCTGTTTGAGGTTAGTTTGTGAGTTTATGTCATCGTGTACTGTACATGTATGTTCTGTCAATAATGTTGTTTACTTGTATGATCAGCAATAATTTAACTAAACCCAAAGCAATAACTTATTCTCACATCATTGGACTGGAAGAGCCTGGTCATTGCGAAGAAGGCCTCGGTCGCCTCCATAGTTCCAAAGTGCTCCCCCTAGAAAGAACATAAAAGCATCTTCTGTTAATATCAAAGGGTATACGTGCAAAACAATTGGTTTGCATGTTATGGGTTTGTTTCTCACCTGGTTGAGTAGGTAAATGATCTTGGTGAGGATGTGGAGACATCTTCTGGGGTTGATCGGAGTCTCGTTGAAGATGCGAGCCTCTTGCAACACTGCACTCTTTTCAAGATGCTGGAAAGGGTTAGAGCCACTTCCTAATTGTTGCAGTGAAGAAAAACAGCCACATTAAGACAAAATTGGATTATATTTCAACTATAAAGACTAACTAGGTAGTTCGCTTACTATGCGTCATTACTATATCGTGTTGAATGTGGATTTCGTAAATAGATAATTTAGGTAGTAGCTTAAACCTCGTCTAATTATGGTCAACAAGCTTGAGCGAACAAGACAACATTGACATTTTTAAATTAACAAAATTAGCGAGCTAACTACCAGTATACGGTACATCGATAGACACATGTAGCTAACTAGATATTTAATCTCTTATCATATTTTACACGGCACAGTCAAAGAAGAATAAGTGCATTTTTACTGGGCACAGTTAACGTAGTCTTCTAACCAAATAACGTTAGTTTAGCTAGTTTGCAAGCTAATTTGACAGATAAGGACGCTTTAAGCTAGCTACCAAGCAATTGACATATCTGCTCAACAAATAGAGACATGTAGCTAGTGTGGTCAACAAAGACAGACACGTCTATTTGACAACAAAAAAATAACCACTAAACGAATACCAACTTAGTGTAGTTAACGTTACCTAGCTGGAATGCTAGCTACTAGCTAGCTAACGTCAGTGGTAACTAGTTGGCAAAAAAACGTTACCTATTTCCAAGCAGCTATATTGACTTCTTTACACTTAATTTATCTTACCAGACTCTTCGTCCTTCTTGTCAAATTTCTTTATCATTGTTACGGAATGTTTGTGGATCAGTGTGGTTGGTGTACAGCCTCACAACAGACGACTAGTCACTTCCACGTCGCCAAAAGCAACCTTCCTGTCTGTGTCCATGTCGACGGAAACGACGTCAAAGGTAATGATGTGTAGCAGGGGGGTAGTGAGCTGCGCGTAGATCAGTGGTCAACAACCTTTTTTGAGTCAAGATAACTTTCTGAGTCAAAATGCATGCCGAGATCTACCGCTCTGATTTGTTTATGAACATGACTGTAAAAAATGTAAGCCTATGCAACATTAACCAATTAAAAACAGTACTGTAGCAATGAGGTTTGTGCAGTAAGCTATAGGCCCAATACATTATCACCGCATACTGGCTTTGCTTGAATTGACCAGCCAATGCATTGTTTTTCGGGAAAATTATATTTCAAAATTTGAGGTAGGCTATATGATCACACCGGTAATAGATCCATTGTTGTATTACTTGTGAGGCACAGCTGAGTGAGCATACATTTAAATAATTTGCTTTTTATTTTACTGAGCCGATGGTGCCTGCATCTGAGGGACAGAGCAGCAGACTGAGGGTCCGTCTCTCAACATCCCTCCGCTCTCCCCTTTCTCCACTGACACTGACCAAAAAGGGACACCGTCTTCCAGCTGATGGCGAAAGTCGAGTCGCACTGCATTATTTCTGTCTCATGCAGAAATTAATGTTGTTACTCATATGAATAGAGAAAGTGAAATATTCCTCAATATAAAAAAAGACCCAAGCCGGTAATAATAACAACGCCAGCCTATCAATACACATCCCTACTCATTCATTACTGCTGTGCTGATTGTTGTAGCGTTGAGTGGAAATAGCAAGAACGCACATTTTATGGGTTATAAAAGTGTTGAATACAAAGTGTTGACAGTGCTGAGTAAGAACTTAAACATGAACTCACTCATAAACACAGCAGCTCTTTGTTGTATTCGTTGGCAGTTTCTCTCTAGTCATGGTTTTAAACGTTTTGAAATCTCACAGTATCAATTTTGCCGTAGCTTTCTTTTATGCCTGCTACCTTACTACAGACTCGGTCATCTGAGCAATCTGATTGGCCAGCGGTAGCATAGTGCACTTGATTTCTTCTCCAGGCCCACGGAGACGTGGTGGGAGTTTGTAACCTTCGGACACATGAAATGGCAACAGTTTGCCTATCTGGCGCCAGGGCAGCTGAAATGTCTGCACCTACCACCAACAGCCTGAGACCAAGGACTGATCACCCCAATCCACAAAAGTGGAGACAAAGTTGACCCCAATAACTACTGTGGGATATGCGTCAACAGCAACCTTGGGAAAATCCTCTGCATTATCATTAACAGCAAACTCATACATTTCTTCAGTGATAACAATGTAGTGAGAAAATGTCGAATTGGCTTTTACCAAATTACCGTATGACAGACCATGTATTCACCCTGCACACCCTAATTTACAAACAAACAAATCCAAAACAAAGGCAAAGTCTTCTCATGCTTTTGACTCGGGGTCTGCTATACAAACTGATGGAAAGTGGTGTTGGGAGAAAAACATACGACATTATAAAATCCATGTTCACAAACAACAAGTGTGCAGTTAAAATTGGCAAACAACACACACATCTTTCCACAGGGTCGTGGGTGAAACAGGGATGCACCTTAAGCCCCACCCTTTTCAACAGATATATCAACAAATTGGCGAGGGCTCTAGAACAGTCTGCAGCACCCAGACTCACCCTACTAGAATCTGAAGTCAAATGTCTTCTGTTTGCTGACGATCTGATGCTTCTGTTCCCAACCAAGGAGGGCCTACAGCAGCACCTAGATCTTCTGCACAGATTATGTCAGATCTGGGCCCTGACAGTAAATCTCAGTAAGACAAAAATAATGGTGTTCCAAAAAAGGTCCAGTTGCAAGGACCACAAATACCATCTAGACACTATTGCCGTAGAGCACGCAAAAAAACTATACATAATTCATCCTAAACATCGGCACCACAAGGTAACTTCCACAAAGCTGTGAACAATCTGAGAGACAAGGCAAGAAGGGCCTCTACACCCTCCCAAAAAATACTTGAATCAGTTATTGCCCTTTGTGGTTGTGAGGTCTGAGGTCCGCTCACCAACCAAGACTTCACAAAAGCATCCTCCGTTTACAATGTAAAACACCAATACCTGACCACTGTGACTGACCCAAAATTAAGGAAAGCTTAGACTATGTACAGGCTCAGTGAACATAGCCTTGCTATTGCGAGAGGACGCCATAGGCTATGGGCACACTGCCCACAAAATGAGGTGGAAACTGAGCTCCACTTCCTAACCTCCTGCCAAATGTCTGACCATATTAGAGACACATATTTCCCTCAGATTACAGACCAACAATAAACTGATATCTATTGGGAGAAATACCAGTGTGCCATCGCAGCAGCAATGAAAATGCAATGAAATGTAATTTAATTGTAGCAAAGATTATGGATATACTGACAAGATACATGTCTCTCTGCCCCAACAATGGGAGTCATTGTCCACAAAGAGGCACAGCGGGCTGTCGAGCTTCCGCCTATCCTTTGTTTGGATTGGTGTATTAATGCATGTCAATATTGTCATCTTATTTAGAATATTCAACGAGGGTTGTTGACTTCACCCTCCTGTATTCAATCGAGAGAGATGCTATGCTACTAGCCTCATGTCATGAATATGCATTGCCATTTTGAGACAACTCTGATATAAAGTGTGTTTTCTCAAAGTTACCAGGATGTCCCCATGAGTGACAGAACACTGAGCCAATCATGACGCAACAGTCCGTATTTTCTGCTGGCTTGCCCTACCACCACAGAAAGCTGAGATCGCCTGAAACACCTGCATTTTGTAGCTGCCTTACTCAAGAAAACAAAAAAGAGACCATCTTTGTATGCAGCTTTATTAACTCAATGATATACATCTTTTTTTTACATTGTTTGAAAACTGATATCTGACACAAAATAACATGCAATACAGGCAAAGCCAATTTTTGGGCAAAAAATGTGGGTCTCAAAACAAGTGGGTCTCAAAACAAGTGGGTCTCAAAACAAGTGAGTCTCAAAACAAGTGGGTCTCAAAACAAGTGGGTCTCAAAACAAGTGGGTCTCAAAACAAGTGAGTCTCAAAACAAGTGGGTCTCAAAACAAGTGGGGCTCAAAACAAGTGGGGCTCAAAACAAGTGGTTCTCTGTCCCACCAGCCCTGAATGACGGGTCGTCACTGGGGTTAGGTATAAAATCAGATCTTTCCACTTTGTGGCTGTGCCAGCTAGTGACCAGTCTGCAGAGCTGCCAAACTAACCTGAAGCTGGAGCTGCCTAAATCTTAACCTGAAGCTGGTTCACACATTCAAGTTTGCATATAGGCTCACTTGTTGTCATAATAAATGCAATATTTAATATAATACAATGTAATAATAAATAACATCTTTAAATGCCTCTAAAATATTTAGAGAGGAGGAAATGTGTGTGTGTGTGTGTGTGTGTGTGTGTGTGTGTGTGTGTGTGTGTGTGTGTGTGTGTGTGTGTGTGTGTGTGTGTGTGTGTGTGTGTGTGTGTGTGTGTGTGTGTGTGTGTGTGTGTGTGTGTGTGTGTGTGTGTGTGTGTGTGTGTGTAACACACCTATATGCTATAGCATATATAGGGACGATAATATATTTAGTTCATATAGACTGTTGTTAAAGCTGTTGTTTTCCATTGGCTGACTGACTGACTTGATTATGCCTAACACCTAAATTACAACACCTTCTAAATGTGAAAATGGCCGTTATTGAAGACAACGTTTAATTCATCTGCTTTTATTTGAGGAAAAATAATCCCTTTGTGTATAAAAATAACAGATATTTGATGATCAAACATTGAGGCTACCATGCATTTTCCTTGAAATAACTGAATAACTAATAATTTCACATTCTAGCGTCTATTCAAAGGTATATAGGCTAACTCGCTTCTCTTTACACTAAATATGCCGCAACATGCGTGCGAATTTCAATGAAAGCAATTTGTTCACATAATTTGTATTGTACCGTACTGCCCTGTATTTCAAGCATATGTATGCCTTGCTTTTCCTATAAAACGCGGGCACAAATGAGAAGAAATGCAAACCATTTCCATTGACAGGCTAATTACACTTTACCCACTGATTTTATGCATATGCAATTGACATATTTCCTCATTTGCCTTATCTAATTTCAAAGACCCCTCTCATTACACCACATTTCCTGGTCCAGTGGAAGACTAGAAGTTGTAGATCTTTAAAGGGCCTAACCTTATCTTGAAAGTACTTTCATTTTAATGAATTGAAATGTATATTCTGAACAGAAATTAACATCATTCAGTGTGTAGACTAGTTCAAAATGATCTTGAATTGTATTTTGATTTTCATTCAATTTCAGGGATTCTAAAATGGAATAGGCCTGTACAGTAAACAATCCAATTGTACTTCAGAAAAGTAAATCTCAATAATCCCTATGTTTCGTATTTAAATTTGTTAGATCATACCCACAGAAAAAAAACATCTCACAAATACTGCATCTGAAAGTTTGATTTGAGTAAAAATAAAACTTCCAGCAAAACGTATTTGTCAGAGTGAAAATCTAATATGTAATGGATAATCAGGGTAGCGGCTTCAACCGTCGGAGAGATAGTCTACTGTCTCTTCCTTCGTCCAATCTGCGCCATCAGACGCGCGTTGTCGGCCGCTTTTGCGCGCAGGTTCTTGGACTTTTGGATGTCAAAGAGAATGTTCATGATGTTGGTGGGCACATCTAGAGACAGGGTAAACTTGCGTAGCCGATCATTATTAATGCTGTTCTGGAACATCTTACTCCTTAGCTGCGTCTGACTGAGAAACCTGTAGTTGGCGGGGTAAGTCGATGTCCTTTTCTCCCGCGACTCTGCGGAGGAGAGAGTGTCTCCAGACTTGAAGAGGGAGCCCAAGCTTTCCGACACTGGGAACGTGTCACTGGGAACGTCGTTCGTCTGGACCTCAGCTAGTATGTCATCGTCACAGAGGAGGTTGTAGTCGCTCTGGTACAGTCTGAGACAGAGGCTGGAGGTTGGCGCGCAGAGGACAGCCAGCACAACCAGGGTTCTTAGGAACGGCATCATGACGTCCTAAGCGGTCGGAGAGAGCGAGAGAGAGAGAGAGAACGTTTATTCGTTTATTGGTCACTAAACTTTAAAAGTTCCCAGATATCTGACAAATATAACCCTGTCCATGTTCACCATGCGTAAAGACAATAGTCCAAACGAGTAGATCCGTTGTATGCGTTATTGTCTTCCCTATTGTAAAGGATATAAAGCAACACTTTATGGTTTAAAAATGATAAGATCAATACATTAAGTGAATGGTATTGAAATATGTAACTATATTCATGATTTGAGCACACGGAAATGTGCCAGATCAACAAAATAACTTACCAAGTTCCGTGCACTGTAATTCTAGAAGACAGTTTCCGCCAGAAAGTCACGTGTGACCAGTACAAACAAAGAAAAACACTATAGATAACAATTGAATAGGCTATAAAATATTGACAATCCCAGCGTTTTAAAATTCGGGCTTCCCTGATCTCCCAACCTCGTTCTCGCCTTGTTCTTTCCGCGTCTTCTGATCACGAATTTGGCTCGCACGTCCATTCGTTCGGAATTCATTCGTGCGCCAGAACTAACGTCATAGGATTGACATTTTTGGTCTCTCTCTCAAAGATCACACACGGACTCTGATGCGTTGATACCCCCTTGCAATGATCCATTTCGTCATCCCTTCTGATACTTTTGTAACACATCCGATTTATCCTACAAAGCTATTTGCAGTTTCAAACGTTATAACCATATTGTGTCAGCCAATGTCATGTTTTTCCAATAGTTTCAACATAGCGCTCGTGAGTAGCCTAGAAAATTAAAAGCTCACTACTTGTTGATGCTATGGCATTCAGTCCCATGGACAGCTCCATGCGCACCATGCTTTCCATTGCGCCGTGCACAACCTTCCGAACAATATTTTCAGATGTTTACCCTTGGACCTTGATTCTCTTGATTAAAAAAGATCTGCCAATCAAGACAAATAAATACTTGTATTAAAAATAACTTTTTAGGAGGTTATCTTGTTTTTACAGGCTATAGGGTAGGGGCGTTGCACAGATCAGAGTAGGCATGAGGAAGGATAGAGGGAACTAAAAGATGTCTTGGAATATTCCATGAGGCAAACAACAGGTCCACTTCATGAGCTTTCATTTAAAGTTCCTTGAGCTTATCTCCTATCCTTAAGAGTATATAATTAACATAATCCGTCAGTTTAAGGTAAAGATGTCATTTTTTTCGTCACTTTCAACCGCAGAGCTACAGCGCTGTGTATCAGACCAGGAGACATCCCAAAAATCAGTGTTCTCACTAAAACGTCTGTAGCGTCCGAACCGAGTCGTGACTTGGGTGACTGTATAGGCAAGGACAGCGTTCATCTCAGCAGGCAGACAGGCTCATCCACACTGTGTGCCCATATGGTTGCTGCCCATTATGCCCATTAGGCTGGATAAATCCTAGTCCGTCTTTGGTTTTGAGGTGATTGTATCAAAATGCTTAATTCAGGAAATATGTCATCAAGCATGCTTTATTGTTGACCTCTGCTGCTGTTAATTCACTAAGGTTCCGTGTGACTCACTTGGTAAGAGCATGGTGCTAAAGCAACGAGTTCAATTAACACGTGTCACAAACTGTAAGGCGCGTTCGATAAAAGAGTGTGTTCAGTGACATATACAGCGCCTTCAGAAAGTATTCACACCCCTTGTCTTTTTCCACATTCTGTTGTTACAGGATTACATTTAGATTTGTTTTGTCACTGGCCTACACACAATACGCAGAAATCAAAGTTGAACTATGTTTGTCGACATTTTTACAAATCAATAAAAAATAAGTATTCAACCCCTTTGTTACGGCAAGACTAAATCAGTTCATGAGTAAAAATGTGCTTAAATCAGTCACATAATAAGTTGCATGGATCCATTAAAACACCATTTCAAACAGATTTAACCACAAAGACCAGGGAGGTTTTCCAATACCTCGCAAAGAAGGGCACCAATTGGTAGATTGGTATGAAATAAACAGACATTGAATATCCCTTTGAGCACGGTGACTTTGTTTCAATATTCTTTTTTAAATCAACCCATCCATCAACCTCCATCTTCAGAAGACAAAAATCTTTTTTGTTGTTGTTTTTACAGCTTTTTGGTTACATACATTTGACATATTACATTTTACCTACATGGTGAAGTTAATAATTAAACTTTGGATGGTGTGTCAATACACCCAGTTACTACAAAGATACAGGCGTGCTTCCTAACTCAGTTGTCAGAAAGGAAGGAAACCACACAGGGATTTCACCATGAGGCCAATGGTGACTTTAAAACAGTTACAGAGTGTAATGGCTGTGATAGGAGAAAACTGAGGATGGATCAACAACAGTGTAGTTACTCCACAATACTAACCTAAATGACAGAGTGAAAAGAAGGAAGCCTGTACACAATACAAATATTCCATAACATGTGTCCTGTTTGCAACAAGGCTAACTTAAGTAGTACTGGTAAAAATGTGGAAAACCAATTAACTTTTTGTCCTGAATACGTTTTTTTATTTTATTTAACCAGGTAAGACCCATTGAGGTTAAGAACCTCTTTTGGAAGGGTGACCTGGCAAGAAGGCAAAACAGGGAAATAGCAGCATGTACATAAAACATTTACAAACTACACCCAAAATACAAACTGTCACAAGTTATGGATACAATTAAATATTAGAAACAACTGCAGCTATCACAAACAGTGTTATCGATCAAACTCTTAAAAACAGGCAAGGACACTAACTCCCCTAACTTTAATATCTTTTGAAGCATGTTCCAGGATCACGGGGCATTATGGGAAAAATATTGTTTCCCCATCTCAGTTCTAGCCTTAGGAACAGACAAGGACAGCAGCGACTGTGAACGAAGTGACTGAGCTAGTCAGTGTGATATGTTTCGGGCAATTCCAATACAACACATTACTGAGTACCACTCTCCATATTTTCAAGCATAGTGGTGGCTGCATCATGTTATGGGTATGCTTTTAATAATTACGGACTGGGGAGTTGTTCAGGTTAAAAGATAAATGGAATGCAGCTAAGCACAGGCAGAATCCTAGAGGAAAACCTGGTTCAGTCTTCTTTCCACCAGACACTGGGAGATTTAATTCACCTTTTAGCAGGACAAAAACCTAAAACACAAGGCCAAATATACACTGGAGTTGCCTATCAAGAAGACAGTGAATGTTCCTGAGTGGCAGAGTTACAGTTTTGACTTTAATCTACTTATAGATATATGGCAAGACCTGAAGATGGTTGTCTAGCAATGATCAACAACCAATTTGACAGAGCTTGAATCGTTTTGAAAATGATAATAGACAGCTATTGCACAATCCAGGACTCACAGCTGTAAACACTGCCAAAGGTGCTTCTACAAAGTATTGACTCAGGGGTGTGAATACATACGTAAATTAGATATTTTAAAAATATATTTCATTTTAAAAAAAAAGACAAAAATATAAACGTTTTCACTTTGTCATTATTGGGTATCATGTATAGTGAAAAAAATATGTTTAAACCATTTTGAATTCAGGCTGTATCACAACAAAATGTGGAGTAAGTCAAGGGGTGTGAATACTTTCTGAAGGCACTGTGTAAAGGAACAGATTTGACTTATTCCTTTAACTATATATATATATATATATATATATATATATATATATATATATATATATATATATATATATATGTCTGTTGCTTGTCTGTTCCTTAGGCTAGAACTGAGATGGGAAACAATATTTTTCCCATAATGCCCCTTCATCCTGGAACATGCTTCAAAAGATATTAAAGTTAGGGGAGTTGGTGTCCTTGCCTGTTCTTAAGACACTGATCAATAACACTGTTTGTGATATATATAGATTTTTTAAAATTTTGTTACCGGTTTTGTTTTTTCATTTATATTTCAAGACAGCATGTTAGCACATAGGGTGCACCGATTGGTGTCACCTTGTTAGTAAGTATGTGTTACACCTGTGCTGGCTTATCCATCTCATTAGTCGGGTGGTGGTACACCTGTGCTCGCTTGTCCATCTCGTTAGTCGGAGGTGTTACACCTGTGCTGGCTTGTCCATATTGTTAGTTGGAGGTGTTACACCTGTGCTGGCTTGTCCATATTGTTAGTCGGAGGTGTTACACCTGTGCTGGCTTGTCCATATTGTTAGTTGGAGGTGTTACACCTGTGCTGGCTTGTCCATCTCGTTAGTCGGAGGTGTTACACCTGTGCTGGCTTGTCCATATTGTTAGTTGGAGGTGTTACACCTGTGCTGGCTTGTCCATATTGTTAGTCGGAGGTGTTACACCTGTGCTGGCTTGTCCATATTGTTAGTTGGAGGTGTTACACCTGTGCTGGCTTGTCCATCTCGTTAGTCGGAGGTGTTACACCTGTGCTGGCTTGTCCATATTGTTAGTTGGAGGTGTTACACCTGTGCTGGCTTGTCCATCTCGTTAGTCTGAGGTGTTACACCTGTGCTGGCTTGTCCATCTCGTTAGTCGGAGGTGTTACACCTGTGCTGGCTTGTCCATCTCGTTAGTCGGAGGTGTTACACCTGTGCTGGCTTGTCCATCTTGTTAGTTGGAGGTGTTACACCTCTGCTGGCTTGTCCATCTCGTTAGTTGGAGGTGTTACACCTGTGCTGGCTTGTCCATCTCGTTAGTCGGAGGTGTTATACCTGTGCTGGCTTGTCCATCTCGTTAGTTGGAGGTGTTACACCTCTGCTGGCTTGTCCATCTCGTTAGTTGGAGGTGTTATACCTGTGCTGGCTTGTCCATCTCGTTATTCGGGAGGTGTTATGCTTGTGCTGGCTTGTCCATCTCGTTAGTCGAGAGGTGTTACACCTGTGCTGGCCCAGGTGATATTTAAAAGTGGCTGGCCAAGGTGATATTTAGGAGTGGCTGGCCCAGGTGATATTTAAGAGTGGCTGGTCCAGGTAATATAGATGTGTGAAGGTTAGTGTATTTTCTGTAGGGAAGATAGAGATCCATCATGCATGACATTCCTGGGAGTATGTAAACATAAACATTTTTTTTTACCATGCTCCAGTTGAGCTTGAGAGATGTTGGGAGAGCTACACTTCACGTCAGCTGAGGCGCAATTTCGAGCACAACCTATTTAAGTTTGAAAGAAGCCCGAGTTTTGAGGTTTCCCCTGTTTATTTTGGTTCATAGTCTTTTTATTCCCTATCCTAAGTTGTTGTGGGTTTTTCTTTTAGTTTGGCTTTTCGGAGGCAAACCTAGTGGGCATCTATGGTGGGTGTATTTTAGAAATCCTTACTAGTGGCTTTATTAACTTTCAGTGGGCACCCACAGGGGTGACTTTCAGAACCCCTTTCTGGTTTGTTTTAGTTGTCAAAGTGATTTGTCTTTGTTAGTTCCCTTTGTTGTGAACGACATTTTGAATTTGTCAGCTATTAACGTAACAATATTGTAAAATTAATAAGTCAAGTCTGTTCCTTTATCAATCCCCTTCCATCCATTCTATCAACCTATTTCAAGCAGGATTCCCCTGCTACCGAGCGTAGACGGTGTGTCCTCTCCTCTAACAAATACAAATACTCTGTTACCTTGCTGGGCTCTCTTCTGGCCCTCAGCCTGCATGATGTCACCCCCTGTTGCGGGGACATATGTGGTAGAGAGAGGTGGCAAGGCAGGCAGGCAGGTGGGTAGTCAGCCACCCCCGGGTGTTTTAGCCTTAAGCCTGGTGGGATACTGGTGCTTTATGTACGGTAGGTGATAGGGTTGTGTAATGTGAGCTAGGGGGAAAGGAGGGATGGAGAGAGTTTTGGAAAAGGGGATATTATGATAATTGTGAGAAGAGAGACAAAAAGTGAGGGAAGAGCGTGGGAAAGAGAGTGAGTGTATGTGTGTGGGTTGGTGAGAGATTCTCTCAATAGGGAATTCAGTGGCCCAAGCAGGGAGAGAGTCCTGAGAGAGCCAACACGGCAGCATTTAGACCAGTTACTTAGCCAAGATTCAAAGTAGCCGTCCAAATACAAGTGCAAAAAATAGGTCACGACACGCACCCACGTACACACCCACGCATGTACACATGCACGTATACACACACTTATACACATACACACACGTATGCACGTACACACACACACACACACACACAGGGGAGGCTCCTCAGAGGAGGAAGGAGAGGACCATCCTCCATGAATTTCAGGAACATTTTAAATAGTGAAACATTTAAAAAGTTATCCTTTTCAGAAAGAACTACAAAATATATTCACGTCACCAAATAATTGATTAAAACACACTGTTTTGCAATGAATGTCTACAGTAGCCTCAACAGCACTCTTTAGGGTAGCACCATGGTGTAGCCAGAGGACAGCTAGCTTCCGTCCTCTGGGTACATTGACTTCAAAACCTAGGAGGCTCATGGTTCTCACCCCCTTCCTTAGACTTACACAGTAATTATGACAACTTCCGGAGGATATCCTCCAACCGATCAGAGCTCTTGCAGCATGAACTGAGATGTTGTCCACCCAATCAAAGGATCAGAGAATGAATCTAGAACTGAAAACATAAGCTACAGCTAGCTAGCACTGTAGTGCATAAATGCATAAAATGTGGCGAATAGTTGACTAAAAGAGAGCGAAAGACAATAGTTGAACAGTTTTTACAAATTAATGAATATAAAAATGAAGGAGGAGCAAGAGATAGAGAGCTATATTTTGTCCTTTTTTCACTTAACTTATTTAGCTAGCAAATGCAGCAAGCTAGCTAGTTTAGCCTACTCAAACACCCGGCTCAAACATAGGGATGCTATGTTAGCTTGCTGGCTATGACTATCCAACACTGGAACTCTTCCATGTCAAGGTAAACTTTTGGTTTTATGTACAAAATCTGAAGAACATACACACATCCAGGTACTTTCCACAGGTGCTGGCAAACTCATGGAAAACAGAAAGGAAAATGCTCCACACTGCTGCTCATGCTCCCAGGTGTTATTTATTTATAGCAGGTTTATATCACCTGGGAGCATGAGCAGCAGTGTGGAGCATTTTCCTTTCTGTTTTCCAAGATTTTGGTTTTACTCATTTATTGCCACTGGGACCCCCGGTGTAACTGCTAAACTGCTTACTGACGGTACACTGTAATGTTACTGCATGATTGTAGCGGGTTTACTAACACGTTAGTTCTATGATGTTACTTCAGCTAATATGGTGACAACGGTGTAGGCTGTGTGTAGCGGTCATGATATGAAGGTTTGGCTTGGAAAGTTTTTTTTTGCCTGGTCACATACAGCTGATGTGTTGTTAATTGAAGTCCACAAGCAAAGGGAAAAGGTGAGAGGAGGAGTGTGCATAGATGCAAGAAGCAACACAACAAGCTGTTTGTATGTGGCTATTTTACGTGCTGTTTGCATGTGATCAAGGGTGTATTCATTCCGCCGATTCTGTTGAAAAACATTTTTTAAACGGAAGCAGACAGAATTGAACGGGGATAAACATCCATGAATTTGAACTCTAATTTGCAACTGTTGGACTAATGATTTGTTATAGAAATCCATATGATTTCTATGTTTATGAAGATAAGATAATGACTAAATGATTTATACTTTTAAAGTAATGTTAAGACAATAACTAAGAGTATTCCACCCTGTCACTGTATAAGGGAGTGAAATGTGTTTGAATCAGAAGACTAGAATTCTTGAATGTATGTGCATAGAAAAAGAGGAACTGTTAGCAGACAAGGAACCGTGGCAGACAACCTGTGACCACTATGAAACTGATAACAGGGAAGGAGGTCTCCCCACCCAGGGAGGGGAGAAACCATTAGGTTTGCAGTAGATTATGTAACATGTTGTAGGATATGATA
This sequence comes from Oncorhynchus gorbuscha, assembly GCF_021184085.1. Classification (NCBI taxonomy): domain Eukaryota; kingdom Metazoa; phylum Chordata; class Actinopteri; order Salmoniformes; family Salmonidae; genus Oncorhynchus; species Oncorhynchus gorbuscha. The sequence goes on along the minus strand of NW_025745867.1, from coordinate 93,882 downwards.
AGCGATGTATGTGTTGGAGAAGACATGTAAACAGCATTGGCAGTGTTAGAGAGGAGGAGGGGCATTTATATGACCAAATGTGGGGTATAAAAGCCTATGTGCATTGTATCATTTTAGAGCTCTCGTGAATAAACATTCAGATTATTGTAGGCTGGGACTCTGTCTGTTTCATTCAACTAGAATCTTACAAATTCTGGGTTGCAGACTGAGTAGTTTAATTGAAGTTCAGTTTATGAACATTGAGAACATAATTCTCGTAACATGATTACACCGTAGATCAGCTAGATGCAGGCAAGAGTGTGCAAGGCGGTATTGAATGTGTCACTGTCTGTCTGTGTGTCACTGTCTGTCACCTCAAATCTTTCTATTGGCCTGTGTGCTCCGACGTTGTAAACTTTCATTCATAGGCTAGGTTGTAGCATCCTCATGATGGGTACAAGGAAAATGTGAGTATCATGTAGTAGTAGGGTGAATGTAATATGAATGAAAGACTTACAATATGCTGTAATAAAACAATTGTCCTCCCTCATCTTTAAGGGCACCGACCCTCACTGACACACGCAGTGGTAAAGGAACGTCATAGACTCATTGTTGTGATTCACTGACACACACAGTGGTAAAGGAACGTCATAGACTCATTGTTGTGATTCACTGACACACACAGTGGTAAAGGAACGTCATAGACTCATTGTTGTGATTCTCTGACACACGCAGTGGTAAAGGAACTTCATAGACTCATTGTTGTGATTCACTGACACACGCAGTGGTAAAGGAACGTCATAGACTCATTGTTGTGATTCACTGACACACACAGTGGTAAAGGAACGTCATAGACTCATTGTTGTGATTCACTGACACACGCAGTGGTAAAGGAACGTCATAGACTCATTGTTGTGATTCACTGACACACACAGTGGTAAAGGAACGTCATAGACTCATTGTTGTGATTCTCTGACACACACAGTGGTAAAGGAACTTCAGACTCATTGTTGTGATTCACTGACACACACAGTGGTAAAGGAACGTCATAGACTCATTGTTGTGATTCACTGACACACACAGTGGTAAAGGAACGTCATAGACTCATTGTTGTGATTCACTGACACACACAGTGGTAAAGGAACGTCATAGACTCATTGTTGTGATTCACTGACACACGCAGTGGTAAAGGAACGTCATAGACTCATTGTTGTGATTTAATGACACACGCAGTGGTAAAGGAACGTCATAGACTCATTGTTGTGATTTAATGACACACATTAAAACAGTAAATACTCATTATCAATTCACATTAACAGTGCCATTGGTGTAGATTTCATGTACCAATACAATAAACATCTTTCAGTAGAATCAGGGTTTAAGTGTTAAAATCTTGTTCAGTAGTATCAGGGTTGAAGTGTTAAACAGTATGTCAGTAGTATCAGGGTTGAAGTGTTAAACAGTATGTCAGTAGTATCAGGGTTGAAGTGTTAAACAGTATGTCAGTAGTATCAGGGTTGAAGTGTTAAACAGTATGTCAGTAGTATCAGGGTTGAAGTGTTAAACAGTATGTCAGTAGTATCAGGGTTGAAGTGTTAAACAGTATGTCAGTAGTATCAGGGTTGAAGTGTTAAACAGTATGTCAGTAGTATCAGGGTTGAAGTGTTAAACAGTATGTCAGTAGTATCAGGGTTGAAGTGTTAAAAACAACTAGAACAAGTAATGCACTTAGAAGTAGTACTATAGAATGCTGCTATACTATAGTACTATAGAATGTGATATACTATAGTACTATAGAATACTCATTATCAATTACATTAACAGTGCCATTGGTGTAGAATGTACCAATACAATAAACATCTTTCATAGAATCAGGGTGTTAAAATCTTGTTCAGTAGTATAGAATGTGTTAAACAGTATGTCAGTAGTATAGAAGTGTTAAAGTACTATAGAATGTGCTATACTATAGTACTATAGAATGTGCTATACTATAGTACTATAGAATGTGCTATACTATAGTACTATAGAATGTGCTATACTATAGTACTATAGAATGTGCTATACTATAGTACTATAGAACGTGCTATTCTATAGTACTATAGAATGTGCTATACTATACTATAGTACTATAGAATGTGCTATACTATAGTACTATAGAATGTGTTATACTATACAGAATGTGCTATACAATAGTACTATAGAATGTGATATACAATAGTACTATAGAATGTGATATACTATAGTACTATAGAATGTGCTATACTATAGTACTATAGAATGTGCTATACTATAGTACTATAGAATGTGCTATACTATACTATAGTACTCTAGAATGTGCTATACTATAGAATTCTAGAATGTGCTATACTATAGTACTGTATAGAATGTGCTATACTATAGTACTATATAATGTGCTATACTATAGTACTATAGCATGTGCTATACTAGCACTATAGCATGTGCTATACTATAGTACTATAGAATGTGCTATACTATAGTACTATAGAATGTGCTATTCTATAGTACTATAGAATGTGCTATACTATAGGACTATAGAATGTGCAATACTTTACTATAGTAATATAGAATGTGCTATACTATAGTACTATAGCATGTGCTATTCTATAGTACTATAGAATGTGCTATACTATAGTACTATAGAATGTGCTATTCTATAGTACTATATAATGTGCTATACTTTACTATAGTAATATAGAATGTGCTATTCTATAGTACTATATAATGTGCTATACTATAGTACTATAGAATGTGGTATACTATAGTACTATAGAATGTGCTATACTTTACTACTATAGAATGTGCTATACTTTACTATAGTAATATAGAATGTGCAGGCTACCTTTTGATTAAAACATGAAAGAACACATTCATAACATTCACATGGTGAGTCATCTGTAATTGGCATAGTCCATAGAAAATAGAATAGCTGTATTAGACCTGGGTTCAAATACTTTAAAAATAATTTGAGCGTTACCTTAAAAGACTGCCTGAAGTCCCAGATGGGCAGGGTTTTGCAGTTTTTGGACTTTTCTATTGGGTAATTAAGCCAGGCAAGCTCAAACAGGCACAGATAAAGACTTTCGAATGATTCTGCAAATCTATGAAACCCATGCAGCTCTGCTCTATATGGGAATTTCTCTCAAGTGTGGAAAATCATTAGTTTACTTTAAATATTTAAAAAATCCAGATCTGCACAAAAATTCTTACATTTTACACTGTGGCATTTACAAAAAAATAATTGTCTTGATTGGCAGCTCCCTCTCACCTTCTAGGCTCAAGACCTGTGAAGAAACAATGAATGTGTTATGTAATGCAACAATAGCGTACTGCCCTCCTTTGAGATTGCATTTGTGTGTGCCAGACTGACGTCAAATACAATTGTCAAACGGCAAGCTAAATCAAGTGCACTTCAAATAATGTGTTTGACCAGGCTGTCTGGTGTTTGCCCATGTTTATCCCAAGATTCACAATGGCTGTCTAGATCACCTCTCTCTTTTCTAGTGCCAGCTACGGCTAGTCTGATTGGTTCCTTCCATCTTTGACCCCTTCTATTCCTGAATACCAACCTTGGCCCTGATTGATGGTGCATTCAAGTGCTGCATTTTCTTTTAGGAAATGTACTGTTGGTAGTTGTCAACGGACATGCTAGTTGTCACAATGGACATATTTTGAATATATGTACATCACCATTCAAAAGACGCGTCACAAGTCCTCAACTGGCAGCTTCATTAAAACTTCTTAGGGCTGCAATCCCGTTAACGGGATCGATATGACAACAGCCAGTGAAAGTGCAGGGCGCCAAATTCAAAACAACAGAAATCTCATAATTAAAATTCCTCAAACATGCATGTATCTTATACCATTTTAAAGGTAATCTTGTTGTTAATCCCACCACAGTTTATGATTTCAAATAGGCTTTACAGCGAAAGCACCACAAATGATTATGTTAGGTCACCACCAACTCACAGAATAATTCAGCCATTTTTTCCAGCCAAAGAGAAGAGCCACAAAAAGCACAAATAGAGATAAAATGAATCACTAACCTTTGATGATCTTCATCAGATGACACTCATAGGACTTCATGTTGCACAATACATGTATGTTTTGTTTGATAAAGTTCATATTTATATAAAACAAATCTCAGTATACATTGGCGCGTTACATTCACTAGTTCCAAAAACATCCGGTGATATTGCAGAGAACCACATCATTTTACAGAAATACTCATTATAAATGTTGATAAATACAATTGTTAGACATGGAAATATAGAAACACCTCTCCTTAATGCAACCACTGTGTCAGATTTCAAAAACACTTACGGAAAAAGCACACCATGCCATAATCTGAGACGGCGCTCGGAAAATAAATACAATTATCCGCCATGTTGGAGTCAACATAAATCAGAAATCACATTATAAATATTCCCTTACCTTTGACGATCTTCATCAGAATGCACTCCCAGGATTCCTAGTTCCACAATAAATGCTTGATTTGTTCGATAATGTCCCTTATTTATGTCCAAGTAGCTACTTTTGTTAGCGTGTTTAGTACACAAATCCAAACGCTCTTGCAGGTCCATCCGAACCTCAGACAAAAACTATAAAAAAGTTATATTACAGGTCGAAGAAACTTGTCAAACTTTGTTTTAGAATCAATCTTTAAGATGTTGTTATCATAAATCTTCAAAAAGTTTTCCAACCGGAGAATTCCTTTGTCTGTTTAGAGAAGCCATGGAACTTGTTGATCCCGGTGGACTATCATGTGAAATGTTTTTTGTTCATGTTTGTTTGTTTTTGAGTATTTTTTGAGGCTTTTTCTGCCAGACCATGTACTCTTGTGGATTTCCCATCCGTCTTCCACAACTTTGTTCTTGTGGAAGCCTCATTCAAGTTTCTAAAGAACTTGACATCTAAGTGGAAGCCCTAGGAAGTGCAACTTTATCCATATCCCACTGTGTATTGGTTAAGGGGCTGGGTTGAAAAACTACCAACCTCAGATTTTCCGAAAAAACTTCCTGTTAGAATTTCTTTCAGGTTTTTGTCCTCATATGAGTTCTGTTATACTCACAGACATCATTCAAACAGTTTTAGAAACTTCAGAGTGTTTTCTATCCAATCCAACCTACTCAATACTGCCCCTGCAGCCATAAGAAAGTAGTACCTGCAAAACACCAGTCTCAACATCAGCAGTGAAGAGGTTGACATCTAGTGGAATGCAACTTTATCTATATCCCACTGTGTATTCAATAGGGGCAGAAAGTTCCTCAGATTTTCCAGTGTCTGTGTTCAGGTTTTTGCCCATCTTGAGTTCTTTTATATTTATTCAAACAGTTTTAGAAACATGGTGTTTTCTTTCCAACTCTGCCTGCCCCCAGCCATCCAGAGTCTGCAAAACACCAGTCTCAACATCAGCAGTGAAGAGGCGACTTTGGGATGCTGGCTTTCTAGGCGGGTACTATTTAATGAAGCTGCCAGTTGAGGACTTGTGAGGCAACTGTTTCTCAAACTAGACACTTGAATGTACTTGTCCTCTTGCTCAGTTGTGCACGGGGCCTCCCACTTTTTCTATTCTGGTTAGAGCCCTTTTGTGCTGTTCTATGAAGGGAGTAGTACACAGGGTTGTACCAGATCTTCAGTTTCTTGGCAATTTCTCGCATGGAAGAGCCTTAATTTCTCAGATCAAGAATAGACTGATGAGTTTCAGAAAAAAGTGCTTTGTTTCTGGCCATTTTGAGCATGTAAGCGAACTCACAAATGCTGATGCTCCAGATACTCAACTAGACTAAAGAAGGTCAGTTGTATTGATTCTTTAATCAGAACCACAGTTTTCAGCTATGCTAACATAATTGCAAAAGGGTTTTCTAATGATCAATTAGCCTTTTAAAATGATAAACTTGGATTAGCTAACACAACGTGCCATTGGAACACAGGAGTGATGGTTGCTGATAATGGGCCTCTGTACCCTTGTGTAGACATTCCATTAAAAATCAGTCATTTCCAGCTACAATAGTCATTTACAACATTAACAATGTCTACACTGTATTTCTGATCAATTTTATGTTATTTTAATGGATAAAAAATGTGCTTTTCTTTAAAAAATAAGGACATTTCTAAGTGACCCCAAACTTTTGAACGGTAGTGTGTATGTCTCATTCCCAAATCTCCTCTTGTCATTCCCTAGTCATCCCTAGCGGTTCCCGACCTCTCCTCTGCTTCCCAAATCTTCTGTAGTTATTCCAATAGAATAAAATATTTGCTTTATTGGTCCATTTGGACTGAACCGTCCTTATTGTTTTTCTGTCACAGTACCCAACCTCTGGAGCAATTAGGGGTAACGTGCCATGCTCAAGGGCACAAAGGCGCTAGACAGCACATGGGATATTGAAGCCAGTAACCCTCCGGCTGTTGGTTCACCTCCCCCCAGATGTCCCCTGTAAACTGAGGGATTCCTCCTTGTCAACTCTAACCTGGAGACTACTACCGGCACCAAGTAGTTCCCTACCTCTCCTCTCTTTCCCACACCACCTCTGACATTCTTGTTTGGTGTTGAAGCGGTTGTGGTTGCCCTCACAACCCCCGTAGACAAACGGCCGGCACTCCCCGGAGTGGGGGTGGTAGTACCACAGCAGGACATGCTCCCAACATCCCCCCTCTGACATGGGTAGCAGGCAGGGGTCAGGGGTCAAGTCTAAAGCAAAAGTAGAGATAATATAACCTGGTCACAGATCTGTAGGAGCTAGACAGCACAAACAGACCTGGGACCAGGCTAATCACTAAATTAAAGGAGTTAAGTAACAGATAATTAAGATAAGCTTTTCTGAGGCATGTTTGACAAGAGTGAACACGTTCAAAAACACATAGAATTAGGAATATTATCCTCAGTGAATTAAAATCCTTTGTGGAAACCAAAGAAATAATGTCCATTGTGCTGTGATATCAAGCGTATGAGTCATTGTTAGATCATCCATTAATTAAGTGAATAATGGTTTTTAATAGTTTTGCCTTTCAATGTGGGTTGCACATTCATTCATAAATTCTAGCGCACAACAACACACACACTCTTATCTTTCTCGTCCCGTATTGTGCCCCATACACTCCCTCCTCATTACAAACTAATATAAGAGAGAGAGGGAGAGACAGAGAGAGAGAAAAAATGGAGAGAGACAGAGAGACAAAGATGAAGAGAGAGAGAGAGAGATCAGAGAGAGAGAGAGAAAGGGGGAGAGAGATAGAAAGATAGGGGAGGGGGTAGAGAGAGAGGAGAGAGAGAGAGAGGAAGAGAGATAAAGAGAGAGAGATGGGGAGAGAGAGACAGAGGGAGGGAGGTAGAGAGAGAGAGGGGGAGAGAAAGAGAGAGAGAGAAAGAGGGAGGGAGGGATTGAAAGTGAGAGAGTGCAAGAGAAAAAATAAAGAATCAAAATGAGAAGAGGAGAGGAAGAAGCGGGAACAAGAGGAAGAGGAAAGACTGAGAGAGAAAAGAGAGATGGAAAGGAAAACAAGTTCCATTCATTCACCTGATGAGCGTGGCCCGACTCCTGGAACCCTTCTTCTCCTGTGCCTCAGTCCCCAATCCGCTCCCCTGTTGGCTCCAGAGTCTAAAGAGAGAACTCATTAGCTTACAGAAAGGCAGATTCAACTATTTATTACTAAGTGGGGTCTGCTGCGTCCCACTCCTCTAATCAACACACAGGGCTCTTGATAAATGTAAACTCTATTGGCCCTGGTCAAAAGTATTACACTATACAGGGAATAGAGTGCCATTTGGAATACAGCCGTGGTCTGCAGACTTGGCACTGACCCTCTTAAGTCTGTCCGACTGACTTGGTCTGTTGTACTGACTCTCTATAGGTTCATACTGGAGGATGAACAGGGAGACATGGAGGAAAGGATGATGAAAGATGGAAATGTCTACGAATCTCCAAGTCGGATGTTTGTCTGTGACTGATACATTTTGCATGGAAAATATACTGCATTTACGAGGATATTATGGAGTTTGGATTATATTCTTATTTCACTTTTTTATCAGGCAAATCAGGTCTGGTGTAATGGAATTAATGTAATACTCCCAAGAGTGAAAACCCCGCCCATCTGGCACACCAGGCAAGTTCAATCAAACGCATTTGAAAAGATCAAATATTTTGGAACTCAGGTCATATGTATATGCATGTATACCTGTAGATTAAGCTAGATGTCACGATCCCGGGCGCGAGATTACACTTAACAATGGACACAATGACATTGACAGGGGCAATGTGAGCCTTTGATTATTTCCGATCTCCTTGGTTCAATGGAACCCGAAATAGGGATTCAAATGGGATGAGAAGCCCAGTAGCCTAGGGCTGGCTAGCCTAGGGCTGGTTAGCCTAGGGCTGGTTAGCCTAGGGCTGGCTAGCCTAGGGCTGGTTAGCCTAGGGCTGGCTAGCCTAGGGCTGGTTAGCCTAGGGCTGGTTAGCCTAGGGCTGGCTAGCCTAGGGCTGGTTAGCCTAGGGCTGGCTAGCCTAGGGCTGGCTAGGATAATGACCCGTGATAACACTGTGTTTTTCTGCCTCTCTCTCTCTCTCTTTCCCTCTGTCTTTGTCCTCATCTTTTTCTACGCACAGTAATAAAGCACTCAGAATGGAGAGTCTAGCTTCAGGGTTGGGGTGAACTCTGGAGGTTAGTAAAAAGATGGATAGGATATTAGATTGGTCTAAACGAGGGTCTCACTTAGGGACAAGGGCAGTGTTTACATGAAGGAAAAAACAACAGCTTTTTATTTATTAGTTAATCAAATAGGTGGGGGATAAACAATACTTCTCTGTGGATATTTGTCTGGAATTTCGACCCGAATAAGAACCAATCCCACAGTTTAAATATAACTTTATTCAACATTCGTGACAGACAAGAGACGTTTAGGTTTTCTTCTGTGTAAAAAAGTGTGGCTATGCTGTACAGGAATGGAAAGCAGCATCACATCGGGACCAGGGGCATATATGTGGTCAGGAGCTTGGACCACCACACCTGATACCGCACAAACCTCTAACTTTGACTTACCGGTAAGGTTGTCATCACCTGGGGTCCCCTCCTCTCGCAAGGGGACGGGGGGAGGAGTGGTTGATCCTACCAGCTCCTTTACAAGTCTTTTATTGTCCTCTTCCTCCTCTCCCATCTCATCCTCAGGTAGGCTGCGAGTGAAGATGGATACAGGCTCGTCCGGTTTCCTCTCAAACATCATGCTCTCAGCATCCGGGTCCTTAGACTTCACCACAAACTTCAAGTCCATCCCTGCAACAACCACAGACAGAATAGTCAGTGTTTTCCTGCCATTGAATAACCATGAGTCTTAAACAGGCTTTTACTGGATTCAATTGACAATTTCACACCTGGAAACTAATGGAGGAAGTTTGATATGATATGTTGACATAAAACTAATTCTCTACTTTAATGATGTTCACTACGGATAAGGCAACAATGCCTTTCTGCTCAAAGTTGTGGAGGTGTAAACTAAAGGTGCGTTTGGCCCTGTGGTTGTAGGGCCCTGTGGTTGTAGGGCCCTGTGGTTGTAGGGCCCTGTGGGTTCTGGTGGGTGGCATGATGGTTTATGAGTCTGGTGTTTGTGAATGACTCCGGTCGGTCACGGTGTCCCCTCTCTCAACGGGCCATTCCACAGAGTGGGCACACCAGATGGCAGAACACACAGGGGTGCCATGCCGCAGCAGTGGGAGTTTTGGAATGTAGAACCGACACACAGCCACACAGACCTGCATGCGCACACACAGCAAAACACAGAAACACTCACCGCATTGGTTCACAACCTCTTGGTTGACCAGATCCTTCACCTCCTCGGCCTGAAAACAGAGAGAGCAGAGTGCTGCTTAGACCTTGTCTTCAACCAAGCTGTCTGTCAATACAAATATGTCTTAGGCCAGGCAGGTGTGAAACGTGTGTGTGGGAATAAGTAAGATGTATTTACAGAGAGTCCGGGTTCCCCTTTCTCTCCCTTTAGTCCCTCATTTCCGAGCTCTCCCTGGAAAAGACACAGTGGTTATTATCACAGCAATTATTACTGTCACCCAGCCTAGTGACAGTAACTCCCATTAGGTATTGATACATGAACAACAACATGTGTGTGAGTGTTATGTGTCTGGTCTATGAAGTAGCTTACACTGCCTCCTCTTTGTCCCGGACTTCCAGGTGGTCCTGTCTGACAAGGCTTCCCTCTGCCTCTCCTGCCCCTCTCTCCCTGTGACAACAAAACAGCAAAATGAAGAACGTTCTTACTCACACAGGTGCTGCGCGTGCTAGTGAGCCCACGCACATGTGCTCTCACAGGCACATGCACAAACAGGCATGCACACAGATAGACACACACAGATAGACACACACAGATAGACACACACACAGATAGACACACACACAGATAGACACACACACACACACACACACACACACACACACACACACACACACACACACACACACACACACACACACACACACACACACACACACACACACACACACACACACACACACACACACACACACACAAATAGACAACACACAGACACACAGACAGACATACGCACAGACACACACACTCTCACATATAAATACAAACCAACAACTTCCTTCAATCTAAATTCCATTATACAAAAATGGTATAGTATTATAAGAGGGACATGTACTTCCCTACTACTTACTTCCCTACTAAGTACTTCCCTACTAAGTACTTCCCTACTACGTACTTCACTACTACGTATTTCACTACTACGTACTTCACTACTACGTACTTCCCTACTACGTACTTCACTACTACGTACTTCCCTACTACGTACTTCCCTACTAAGTACTTCCCTACTACGTACTTCCCTGCTAAGTACATCCCTACTACGTACTTCCCTACTACGTACTTCACTACTACGTACCTCCTTATTACGTACTTCACTACTACGTACTTTACTACTACGTACTTCACTATTACGTACCTCTTTATTACTTACTTCACTACTACGTACCTCCTTATTACGTACTTCACTACTACATACTTCACTACTACGTACTTCCCTACTACGTACTTCCCTACTACGTACTTCCCTACTACGTACTTCCTTACTACGTACTTCCCTACTACGTACCTCCTTATTACGTACTTCCCTACTACGTACCTCCTTATTACGTACTTCCCTACTACGTACCTCCTTATTACGTACTTCCCTACTACGTACCTCCTTATTACGTACTTCCCTACTACGTACCTCCTTATTACGTACTTCACTACTACGTACTTCACTACTACGTACCTCACTATTACGTACCTCCTTATTACGTACTTCACTACTACGTACCTCCTTATAACGTACTTCACTACTACGTATTTCACTACTACGTACCTCCTTATAACGTACAACGTCCCTACTACGTACCTCCTTTCCCTTCTACGTACTTCACTACGTACTTCCTACTACGTACTTCCCTATTACGTACTCCTTATTACGTACTTCACTACTACGTACTTACTACTCCTTCCTTATTACGTACTTCCCTACTACGTACCTCCTTATTACGTACTTCCCTACTACGTACTTCCTATTACGACTTCCTACTACGTACTTCACTACTACGTACTTCACTACTACTACTTACTTCCCTTCTATGTACGTCCACAACAACGTACTTCCCTTCGACGTACCTCCTTATTACGTACTTCCCTACTACGTACCTCCTTATTACGTACTTCCCTTCTACGTACTTCCCTTCTATGTACCTCCTTATTACGTACGTCCCTTCTACGTACTTCACTACTACGTACTTCCCTACTACGTACCTCCTTATTACGACTTCCCTTCTACGTACTTCACTAATATGTACCTCCTTATTACGTACTTCCCTACTACGTACCTCCTTATTACGTACTTCCCTTCTACGTACTTCACTACTACGTACCTCCTTATAACGTACTTCCCTTCTACGTACTTCACTACTACGTACCTCCTTATTACGTACTTCCCTTCTACGTACTTCACTACTACGTACCTCCTTATTACGTACTTCCCTACTACGTACTTCACTACTACATACTTCCCTACTACGTACTTCACTACTACGTACTTCCCTACTACGTACTTCCTTATTACGTACTTCCCTACTACGTACCTCCTTATTACGTACTTCCCTACTACGTACCTCCTTATTACGACTTCCCTACTACGTACCTCCTTATTACGACTTCCCTACTACGTACCTCCTTATTACGTACTTCACTACTACGTACTTCACTACTACGTACTTCCCTTCTACGTACGTCACAACAACGTACTTCCCTTCGACGTACCTCCTTATTACGTACTTCCCTACTACGTACCTCCTTATTACGTACTTCCCTACTTCCCTCTACGTACTTCCCTTCTACGTACCTCCTTATTACGTACGTCCCTTCTACGTACTTCACTACTACGTACTTCCCTACTACGTACCTCCTTATTATGACTTCCCTTCTACGTACTTCACTACTATGTACCTCCTTATTACGTACTTCCCTACTACGTACCTCCTTATTACGTACTTCCCTTCTACGTACTTCACTACTACGTACCTCCTTATAACGTACTTCCCTTCTACGTACTTCACTACTACCTACCTCCTTATTACGTACTTCCCTTCTACGTACTTCACTACTACGTACCTCCTTATTACGTACTTCCCTACTACGTACTTCACTACTACGTACTTCCCTACTACGTACTTCACTACTACGTACTTCCCTACTACGTACTTCCTTATTACGTACTTCCCTACTACGTACCTCCTTATTACGTACTTCCCTACTACGTACCTCCTGATTACGTACTTCCCTACTACGTACCTCCTTATTATGTACTTCCCTACTACGTACCTCCTTATTACGTACTTCACTACTACGTACTTCACTACTACGTACTTCACTATTACGTACCTCCTTATTACGTACTTCACTACTACGTACCTCCTTATTACGTACTTCACTACTACGTACTTCACTACTACGTACTTCACTACTACGTACTTCACTACTACGTACCTCCTTATTACGACTTCCCTACTACGTACCTCCTTATTACGTACTTCACTACTACGTACTTCACTACTACGTACTTCCCTTCTACGTACGTCACAACAACGTACTTCCCTTCGACGTACCTCCTTATTACGTACTTCCCTACTACGTACCTCCTTATTACGTACTTCCCTACTACGTACCTCCTTATTACGTACTTCCCTTCTACGTACTTCCCTTCTACGTACTTCCCTTCTACGTACCTCCTTATTACGTACGTCCCTTCTACGTACTTCACTACTACGTACTTCCCTACTACGTACCTCCTTATTACGACTTCCCTTCTACGTACTTCACTACTATGTACCTCCTTATTACGTACTTCCCTACTACGTACCTCCTTATTACGTACTTCCCTTCTACGTACTTCACTACTACGTACCTCCTTATTACGTACTTCCCTACTACGTACTTCACTACTACGTACTTCCCTACTACGTACTTCCCTACTACGTACTTCACTACTACGTACCTCCTTATTACGTACTTCCCTTCTACGTACTTCACTACTACGTACTTCCCTACTACGTACTTCACTACTACGTACCTCCTTATTACGTACCACCCTTCTACGTACTTCACTACTACGTACCTCCTTATAACGTACTTCCCTACTACGTACTTCCTTATAACGTACTTCCCTACTACGTACCTCCTTATTACGTACTTCCCTTCTACGTATTTCACTACTACGTACTTCCTTATAACGTACTTCCCTACTACGTACTTCGTTATAATGTACTTCCCAACTACGTACTTCCTTATAACGTACTTCCCTACTACGTACTTCCTTATAACGTACTTCCCTACTACGTACTTCCCTACTACGTACTTCCTTATAACGTACTTCCCTGCTACGTACTTCCTTATAACATACTTCCCAACTACGTACTTCCCTACTTGGGGCGGCAGGGTAGCCTATTGGTTAGAGTGTTGGACTAGTAACCGGAAGGTTGCAAGTTCAAATCCACAAGCTGACAAATCCCCAAGCTGTCATTCTGCCCCCGAACAGGCTGTTTTCCCTGTTCCTAGGCAGTCATTGAAAATAAGAATTTGTTCTTAACTGACTTGCCTAGTTAAATAAAGGTCAAATAAAATTTAAATAAAAAACTACGTATCTCCTTATTACGTAGTTGCCTAAATAAAGCTCAACCTGATCATTAGGCTTACCTCCCCCTCTAGTTATCCTATAAATATCAAATATATCCAGATGTTTTGTGATAAAACGTCCCATAGGAACGTCATTGCATCCTTTCCATCCCTTCTCTCCTATCAACATCAAGACGCTGCTAATTGTGGCTGAAAGGACTCATTAGCATAGAGGTTTGGTTACCGTTCCCGCCGCATCAGAAAATAGACCCATTTCTGTGTCTTAATTATGCTTCTATTCTATTCCTTCCTATACATAGGAATGTTGTCTACTGCCTGTCTATCTACATATCTGACAGGCATTCTGCTAGGTGGACAATGTGCCTGACAGAATCAGGCTTGTTTTATCTAATCATCACAATGTGTGGATCTTTTTTTATTTTTGTGAAAAGTGGATTTTTTAAGGTGCCCTCTGACTGGGTAAAACTATGTTTTGGGGTTGGTGGGCTGTGGTTGTTATGAAAGAAAGAAAGAGAGGGAGGAAGGGAGGGACCGACCGACTGACCGACCGACGGACCTACGGACCGACGGACCGACAGACAGACAGACAGACAATATTGTGCTTCCATGACACTAATATACAATAGGTTATCGGAAGCAAGGTTACTACAGTTTGGTGATTTAAGATTCGTTTTTATTTATATTTGTTTTTAGATATTTATTTGAAATTCTGTTTATTTTCAGTTAGTGTTCAGAATTGATTTACTAGTATCTATTTATTTTCAGTTTGATAAAAACCTTTCTATTTCGTTTCTAGAGGATTTCGTTTCAGTGTTAAATGGCAAGGAGCCATTATGTGTTGTAGTTTTTTTATTTATTTTTTATGTCACTTCTTGTCAGTGGGGGGCAGTAAGGTGATGGGCAGTAAGGTGATGGGCAGGAAGGTGATGGGCAGTAAGGTGGTGGGCAGTAAGGTGATGGGCAGTAAGGTGATGGGCAGTAAGGTGATGGGCAGTAAGGTGATGGGCAGTAAGGTGATGGGCAGGAAGGTGATGGGCAGTAAGGTGATGGGCAGTAAGGTGGTGGGCAGTAAGGTGGTGGGCAGTAAGGTGATGGGCAGGAAGGTGATGGGCAGTAAGGTGATGGGCAGTAAGGTGGTGGGCAGTAAGGTGATGGGCAGTAAGGTGATGGGCAGTAAGGTGGTGGGCAGTAAGGTGATGGGCAGTAAGGTGGTGGGCAGTAAGGTGATGGGCAGTAAGGTGATGGGCAGTAAGGTGGTGGGCAGTAAGGTGATGGGCAGTAAGGTGATGGGCAGGAAGGTGATGGGCAGTAAGGTGATGGGCAGTAAGGTGGTGGGCAGTAAGGTGATGGGCAGTAAGGTGATGGGCAGTAAGGTGATGGGCAGGAAGGTGATGGGCAGTAAGGTGATGGGCAGTAAGGTCATGGGCAGGAAGGTGATGGGCAGTAAGGTGGTGGGCAGTAAGGTGATGGGCAGTAAGGTGCTGGGCAGTAAGGTGATGGGCAGTAAGGTGATGGGCAGTAAGGTGATGGGCAGTAAGGTGATGGGCAGTAAGGTGATGGGCAGTAAGGTGGTGGGCAGTAAGGTGATGGGCAGTACAGTGATGGGCAGTAAGGTGATGGGCAGTAAGGTGATGGGCAGTAAGGTGATGGGCAGTAAGGTGATGGGCAGTAAGGTGATGGGCAGTAAGGTGATGGGCAGTACGGTGATGGGCAGGAAGGTGATGGGCAGTAAGGTGATGGGCAGTAAGGTGATGGGCAGTAAGGTGATGGGCAGTAAGGTGATGGGCAGTAAGGTGATGGGCAGTAAGGTGATGGGCAGTAAGGTGATGGGCAGTAAGGTGATGGGCAGTAAGGTGATGGGCCAGGACCATAGACTTGGATAAACATAACATTCCATCTGTGTCAAGATGTCACCTGTAAGAGCAAAGGCAGCTTTCACAGACGCCATCTTGAAATAGTCCATTTTATTCTTCACAAGTGAAATTAATTGGCTGATCCCTCCTGATGACCCGGCTGTCACTACTCCAACAGGGTCATCAGGTCATGCCAACCGGGTCATCAGGTCATGCCAACCGGGTCATCAGGTGGGATCAGCCAATGAAGTTGAAAGTCCCGGCCAGTTGACTGAATCAAAATGGCGAAAGTCGTCCATGGAACTGCCCATGCTAACGCAGTCTTTTGGCCACTAGAGGACTCTGTACAACTCCATGGCCAGGACATACGTTTGGTTAGGTGTAAATTATAAGTCAAGCCTATTGTGACTTGGATTTAACCCCTTCCAATAGGGTTGATAAAAACAGTTGCAACAACAGCAAAAACATTACCAATACAACACTTCACACATCTATCAGTTCACAGCCAGCCAGCTTGTTTGTGTGTGTTTCTGTTCGAGCAAACAATATTTTCTGGTTTATCTTCAAGAGAGGTGTTGGTTCGGTTTCTCAAGCCTGATGACAGTTGTCCACAGAGAGAATATTCTCTCCACAAACGCTTGGGATGCCAGGGCAGAAACCAGATCCAGTGCCCCAGTGCACAGCTTTGGATAAACAGCCATCCTTTCCATCCAGAACTGGAGAGGTGACTCTGTAAACATCCTCTCCTTTACATCTTCCAGGTATTTCCACAGGTCACACGGGGAACTTAATGCCTTGTCAGGTTGACCCTCTGACTGGACCGTGACCTCAGACACAATCTTCGATGCGAGGATGCTATATTTCTGAAGCACGGTGGTCGAGATGCTTGCCGGATTCTTCCTGGGGTCCTGCTGGTCCACGGCTGTAATCTCTGATTTGATGAAGTACAAACGTTTCTTCTGCCCTCCATCTCTGTTGAGCCAAGTGCCAGAGACACACTTGTGTCCATCAGGCAAGCTGCTGCAGGGGTTGGATTGAAGTTGGCTGCCATTCAGTATGCATGCGAAGCACTCATGCAGTGACTTCAGCAGGACCTGTGACAACTGTTTTGCAACAGTTGTTGACTGCAAGTGTGCCTCAAGGTTGAGAGGGCACGGCACCACATCAGTTTGTCCGTTTGAAGTTGGTCGGTGTGGATTGCGAACGTCTCCATTAACTTCACAAGCTGTTCTAGCTTGGTCCACTCACACTCTGTGCTCGCCCTTGGATTTCTTCCCTGTTAGCAAGTGCTGGCTAGTGATGGTGATGCACAAACTAGGCCTATACCACCAGATTCAGAAGCTTGAAAACCCCATTTGAAATGAGATTTTTATTTTAGTTATTTTTATTTTAGTTAGTTTTGCTGGCAAAGATGATAGTTTCAGTATAGTTTTAGTTTTTCAAATGTTTTTTTGTTTTTATTTTGTTTTTATTTTCAATTTTTTATTTTAGTTTCAGTTTTCGTTTACTATAATAACCTTGACTGGAAGGCAACCTCAATCTACCTTGGTTCCTGTCTCTCCCTTGGATCCATTACGTCCTGGTCGCCCCTCCGCTCCATCACTGCCTGGTGTCCCTGCTGACCCCTTAAACCCAGGGAACCCTGGGAAACCAGTGGCACCCTGCACAAGACAGGGACAACATGAATGGTGCATGATGGAAGAAAAACATAACGCTTCAAGAACTACATGAATATTTCCACATTCCTCTGTTGTACATAGACTATTAATAGTCATCATTTCAATATTGTTTTTACATGTGATTTGAACCAACCTTCTCTCCTCTTAGTCCTGGTGCTCCCTCTACTCCATTGATACCCCCGTCCCCTTTTTCACCCTACACATCATAATCAACACTTTTCAGAAGATTAGTGAGAATGACTTTGATTTGTGTGTGTGTCTATAAATAATAAATCAATAATTAGGCGGGTGCTTATATTTGTCCTACTTCACGAGTGTGTATTATACGTGTGAATAGGAAATGTATTTTCTTGCATATCCCAACCCCATGAGGCACCCTCGGAGAGTGGTGTGTGTGTGTGTGTGTGTGTGTGTGTGTGTGTGTGTGTGTGTGTGTGTGTGTGTGTGTGTGTGTGTGTGTGTGTGTGTGTGTGTGTGTGTGTGTGTGTGTGTGTGTGTGTGTGTGTGTGTGTGTGTGTGTGTGTGTGTGTGTGTGTGTGTGTGTGTGTGTGTGTGTGTGTGTGCGTGTGTGTGTGTGCCTACCTTCCGTCCTGTGAGTCCATTGAGCCCTGGATGTCCTGGGGTTCCAGGAATACCCATCTCTCCCTGTGTCAAACAACGATTAAATACTTACATTTTCACTGAAACTGTGTCTGAAACTGTGCAACCATTGACCATAGTCTGACAGTGGCCTACTAGGTCAGACAATTGAACCGTATACTAAATTGTATGCAGCGTGTGGCAGCTAGTTGGCACTACTGTAAACCTTTACTTTTGCAGGTCAGTGGTACTGACGATACTTCCTGGAGCACATTGTGTTGTTGTGATCATTGTATTGAATCCCACAGCAGGCAACTCACCTTTTCTCCATCTTGCCCAGTGCTTCCTATGCGTCCAGGTAGGCCTCGGAATCCCTGTACAACAACCACAACCGACACCAAGAGTTACCTTTGATCATTGCATTACCATCTCATTAACATGCCTAATGCATTAGGATCAAGCCCTGACCTTCACTCCTGTCTGCCCAGTATCCCCTGGTAAGCCAGGTTCACCTCTATCACCCTAGGAATAGAATACCAGAACGGAACAGAATTACTGTATAATGAATCACAGATGACAGGTTCTATTTGTCAAGACTCTAAATTATTTGCTCTATGCCACACTCTCCTCACCTGATCTCCCTTCTGTCCCTGGAGTCCCATGTCTCCTTTGGCTCCTGTGGCTCCATCCAATCCATCGTCCCCGTTACGACCCTGTGACAACAACAAGCCAATCAACAAAGCCTGTTTTTGACCTCATGCCAAGTCACCATAGTATATATACAGTTATACAGATAGTGTTTCTATATTAAACTGTTAAAGTGTGTTAGATAAATACCCACCACTTCTCCATTGACTCCAGGCTCACCAGTATCTCCCTGGAGGCACAGAGCAACAGTGAGCAAACACGTAGCAGCATAGATCTGATAACAGTGGTTCCATGTAGCCTGTAGATAGATACATGCTGTATTTCCTGCTGACCTTTTGGCCCACTGGTCCACGGACCCCAAACAGCCCCATGGCTCCTTTGGCCCCTGCCTCTCCTTTGAGGCCCTTCAGATGGAGAACAGACAAAAAGCTGAATGTGAGAACACTATGTTCTTTGGCCTCCATGTTGTGGAAAATGTATTTTCTCTTTCGGTTGTTGTTTGTCTCTCGTTCATTACATCTTTTAACAATCTTTCTTTTTCTCTTTTTCCACATAAAATGTTCTGTCATCAAGCATTAGGAAGCACCTTGAACCCCGGGGGCCCATCCTCGCCCTTCTCTCCTTTATCTCCATCGAAACCTGGGGAGCCTCGCTCTCCCTAAAACAAACAACCAAACAAACAAAAACAGATAAACAAGCGTCTTAAAAGGGAAAACACACAAAGTGAAAATGCTAAATCTGTCTCTCTAAAATAACATTTGTTTAATGAGGATTTGCTCTGGAACTCAAACTAGAAGTCAAAATACATTGTGGAGGACTTGTTTTCGGGGACTTGTTTTAGGGGACTTGTTTCTCACCCCTTCTCCTTTGAAGCCCTTGTAGCCTCTCGGTCCCTGGATTTGGAGGGGGCTTCCCTAAACATAAAGAACGTACATCATATATGAATTAATCATATACAAAATACTGTTTGTGTAGTACTTATGTCATGTTTGGCTTACCCTTTCTCCTTGTATTCCCGCTAAACCTCTGTCACCCTGTGAAAATACATTTTATGAAAGGAATCAATGGCTTATAACATTCATACAATAATTGATTGATTGACAATATTTGTATTTTAGTGTCATACACCAAATGGTGCCCGGCCTGTATGGGCTTATGAGACACTATTCATTTGTAGTCTGTGTGTAGAAAACACAAACTATATACTATATGGCTGTATCAGGTAGTTGCATAAAAACATTGGCTCTTCATTTTCATTGTCCACATCCCAACATACATAGAAAAATGGACTGAAGTTAATTGAAATAGACTGGCCACATGGTGAGCATTGAAATAGACTGGCCACATGGTGAGCATTGAAACAGACTGGCCACATGGTGAGCATTGAAACAGACTGGCCACATGGTGAGCATTGAAACAGACTGGCCACATGGTGAGCATTGAAACAGACTGGCCACATGGTGAGCATTGAAACAGACTGGCCACATGGTGAGCATGGTGAGCATTGAAACAGACTGGCCACATGGTGAGCATGAAACAGACTGGCCACATGGTGAGCATTGAAACAGACTGGCCACATGGTGAGCATTGAAACAGACTGGCCACATGGTGAGCATTGAAACAGACTGGCCACATGGTGAGCATTGAAACAGACTGGCCACATGGTGAGCATTGAAACAGACTGGCCACATGGTGAGCATTGAAACAGACTGGCCACATGGTGAGCATTGAAACAGACTGGCCACATGGTGAGCATTGAAACAGACTGGCCACATGGTGAGCATTGAAACAGACTGGCCACATGGTGAGCATTGAAACAGACTGGCCACATGGTGAGCATTGAAACAGACTGGCCACATGGTGAGCATTGAAACAGACTGGCCACATGGTGAGCATTGAAACAGACTGGCCACATGGTGAGCATTGAAACAGACTGGCCACATGGTGAGCATTGAAACAGACTGGCCACATGGTGAGCATTGAAACAGACTGGCCACATGGTGAGCATTGAAACAGACTGGCCACATGGTGAGCATTGAAACAGACTGGCCACATGGTGAGGTTTGAATTGAAACAGACTGGCCACATGGTGAGCATTGAAACAGACTGGCCACACGGTGAGCATTGAAACAGACTGGCCACACGGTGAGCATTGAAACAGACTGGCCACATGGTGAGCATTGAAACAGACTGGCCACATGGTGAGCATTGAAACAGACTGGCCACATGGTGAGCATTGAAACAGACTGGCCACATGGTGAGCATTGAAACATGATTCAAAAAGAAGGTTCTATAGAGGGTTTGAAGAGACTGAAGTGACTAGAGTGATGACACTTCAATAGAACGAGCAGAGAATTTGACTGAACGCTGAAACTCCGGGCTGTCAAAACCATCTTTCAAACGGTCTCTGAAGTAAAAATATCTAAAGTATCTGGAGAACCTGAGTGGACGTATGAGGGTATGAAAATCTAAAATATCAAAGTATTTAGTAAGACCCACTCAATCGCATACATTTGAAAAATATAGTCCACCAAAATGATCATGTCATCAAAGAAGTAACCGTCAACCTACCTTTGCTCCTTTGCTGCCCGGGAAGCCCTTTGGACCCTAAGTGAAAGAGGTCAAAGGTAAAGGTAGCTATGAAACAAATGTCCGTAACTGCATGACTGTACCAGAGGAGGCTGGTGGGAGGATCTATAGGAGGACAGGATCATTGTAATGGCTGGAATGGAATAAATGGAACAGTATCAAACACATAAAACATATGGAAACCACGTTGGACTCCGTTACATTTATTCCATTCCAGACATGACAATGAGCCCGTCCTTCTATATCTTCTCCCACCGGCCTCCTCTGGACTGTCCATGTCATGAAAGGTGATGATGTTAACTCACAGTGTGTCCTGGGGCTCCTAAGACTCCTGCAATGCCCTTTTCACCCTGTCACAAACAGAACACATCACAAATATTATACTGAACAAAAAGATAAATGCATCATGCTAAACTGTCAAAGATTTTACTGAGTTACACTTCATATGATGCACTATTGTAAAGTGTCTGTTCCACTGGATGTCATAAGGTGAATGCACCAATTTGTAAGTCGCTCAGGATAAGAGCGTCTGCTAAATGACTTAAATGTAAATGTAAATATGAGGTCAGTTGGTATCATATGAGGTCAGTTGGTATCATATGAGGTCAGTTGGTATCATATGAGGTCAGTTGGTATCATATGAGGTCAGTTGGTATCATATGAGGTCAATTGGTATCATATGAGGTCAGTTGGTATCATATGAGGTCAATTGGTATCAGTCAATGTAAATAAATTCATTAGGTCCTAATCTATGGATTTCACATGACCGGGAATACAGACATGTATCTGTTGGTTACAGATACCTTTAAAACACAAATAAGTAGGAGTGTGGATCAGAAAACCAGTCAGTATGTGGTGTGACCATTTGCCTCATACAGCTCTACACATCTCCTTCGCATAGAGTTGATCAGGCTGCTGATTGTGGCCTGTAAAATGTTGTCCCGCTTTTCAATGGCTTTGCGAAGTTGCTGGATATTGGTGGGAACTGGAACACGCTGTCGTACACATTTATCCAGAGCATCCCAAACATGCTCAATGGGTGACATGTCTGGTGAGTATGCAGGCCATGGAAGAACTGGGACATTTTCACCTTCCAGGAATTGTGTACAGATCCGTGCAACATGGGGCTGTGCATTATCATGCTGAAACATAAGGTGATGGTGACGGATGAATAGCACGACAATGGGCCTCGGGATCTCATCAGGGAATCTCTGTGCATTCAAATTGCTATAGATAAAATGTCTGCCCATACCATAACATACCTTAACCCCACTGCCACCATGGGGCACCCTGTTCACAACGCCATACAGGTGGTCTGCGGTTGTGAGGTCGGTTGGGCGTACTGCCAAATTCTCTAAAACGACGTTGGAGGTGGCTTATGGTAGAGAAATGTTATTATCTGGCAACAGCTCTTGTGGACAATCCTGTAGTCAGCATGCCAATTGCACACTCCTCAAAACCTGAGTTCTGTGGCATTGTGTGTGACAAAACCACACATTTTAGAGTGGCCTTTTACTGTCCCAGCATAAGGTGCACCTGTGTAATGATAATGTTTAATCAGCTTCTTGATATGCTACACCTGTCAGGTGGATGGATTATCTTGGCAAAGTATAAATGCTGACTAACAGAGATGTAAACAAATTTGTGCACCAAATTTGAGAGAAAAATAATAATTTCTGGGATCTTTTATTTCAGCTCATGAAACATGGGACCAACACTTTACATGCTGTTTTTATATTTATGTTCAGTGTAAATGTGTGCATATTGTGCCATCCTGTTGTGACGAGCAGCTTTTCCATATTTTACAATGCTGCCTAGGATCTGTCTGAGGTTAAGTCCATCTCTCTGAGATCATAAAGTCCATCTTTCTGAGGTAATTAAGTCCATCTCTCTGAGGTAATTAAGTCCATGACTTTTCTGAAGATCATTAACTGTCCATCTCTCTGAGTGAAATTACAGTCCATCTGGTCTAACTGAGGTAATTCAAGTCCATCTCCCTCTGAATCAGCTGACTAATTAGGAAGTCCATCTCTCTAGACCCCTACTAATTACACTCCATTCTAATGAAAAACGTTAAAAGTCCACCCTCTCTCACAAGATACAATTAAGTCCATCTCTCTGAGGTAATTAAGTCCATCTCTCTGAGATCATTAAGTCCATCTCTCTGAGGTAATTAAGTCCATCTCTCTGAGGTAATTAAGTCCATCTCTCTGAGGTAATTAAGTCCATCTCTCTGAGGTAATTAAGTCCATCTCTCTGAGGTAATTAAGTCCATCTCTCTGAGGTAATTAAGTCCATCTCTCTGAGGTAATTAAGTCCATTGTTCCGTCTCACCCTGCGACCTGTGATCCCGACCACACCCCTGGCCCCTGGTTCCCCCGGATACTGTCGCCCTGTTGGTAACAACAAGAAGTGAGTGCTAATGTTATTATCTCCTCATATACAACATGACAACGACAACAACACCACCACCACCAAACAGGCTATTGTCTTACCTTTTCTCCTTTCGTCCCAGGTAGACCAGGTGGACCCTTTGGGAAACAGAAAGCATCCATTATGTTACATGATAACCATAGAGGGCAAACAATGACTAGGGAAAGTTATATTTCACCATACCTCTATTCCTGGTGTCCCTTTAGCTCCTGGAGTCCCGGGTGATCCATTCTTACCCCTTCTACCCCTGTCTCCCTACAGATAAACAAAAACAGTACACATCATACTTTATCACAATTATCTTCCTACTTAGTAGGCAGATTTGTGCTTTTTGAAAACATTTACCTTGTTCTGGGTTTCTGGCTATTGGTGAATTTGATATAAATTTGTCTGCAACATTTTTTGGACTACGTGATCTGACCAGGAAATAGACTAAAACTACAAGGCCAGGAGTTTATTAAAACTACAGAACAAGGTGTTGAGTTTATTAAAACTACAGAACAAGGTGTTGGGGTTCTTAAAACTACAGTACAAGGTGTTGGGGTTATTAAAAGTACAGTACAAGGTGTTGAGTTTATTAAAACTACAGTACAAGGTGTTGGGTTTATTAAAACTACAGAACAAGGTGTTGGGTTTATTAAAACTACAGTACAAGGTGTTGGGGTTCTTAAAACTACAGAACAAGGTGTTGGGTATATTAAAGCTACAGTACAAGGTGTTGAGTTTATTAAAACTACAGTACACGGTGTTGGGTTTATTAAAAGTACAGTACAAGGTGTTGGGTTTATTAAAACTACAGTACAAGGTGTTGGGTTTATTATAACTACAGTACAAGGTGTTGGGTTTATTAAAACTACAGTACAAGGTGTTGGGTTTATTATAACTAGAGTACAAAGCCTTCCAGTAATCAGGACAAACTCTTTGCCCCAGAGGTTGAAGGGATGGTCGGGGACTCCTCACCTCTCTCCCCGCCTCTCCTGGGTCTCCTGGTTGGCCCCTCAAGCCCTGAGAACCTGAAATACCGGGGTTACCACGGATACCCTGGATACCCTGAGCACCAGAAGGCCCCAGTTCACCAGGCTCACCCTGACAGAGGGAGAAGGACAGACATGCAGAAACAGACAGAAAGAGAGACAGACAGGCAGACACAGACAGAAAGAGAGAATGAGACAGAGATAGAGAGAGACAGACAGGCAGACAGACAGAAAGAGAGAATGAGACAGAGAGAGAGACAGACATGCAGACACAGACAGAAAGAGAGAATGAGACAGAGAGAGAGACAGACAGACAGACAGACACAACAGAAAGAGAGAATGAGACAGACAGAGATAGAGAGAGACAGATAGGCAGACACAGACAGAAGGAGAGAAAGAGATAGAGACAAGGCAGATAAGCAGACAGACAGAAGGAGAGAGAGACAGATAGGCAGACAGACAGAGAGAGAGACAGATAAAAGACAGACAGAGGGAGAGAAAGAGACAGAGAGAGACAGATAGGCAGACAGACAGAAGACAGAGAGAGAGACAGATAAGCAGACAGACAGAAGAGAATGAGACAGATAGCAGACAGACAGAAAGAGAGAATGAGACAGATAAGCAGACAGAGAAGAGAGAGACAGATAAGCAGACAGACAGAAGGAAGACAGAGAGACAGATAAGCAGACAGACAGAGAAGAGAAGATAAGCAGACAGACAGAGAGAGACAGATAGGCAGACAGACAGAAAGAGAGAGAGACAGATCAGACAGACAGAAGGAGAGACAGATAGGCAGACAGACAGAGAGAGACAGATAGCAGACAGACAGATAAGAGAGACAGATAGGCAGACAGACAGAGAGAGAGACAGATAGGCAGACAGACAGAAAGAGAGAGAGACAGATAGGCAGACAGACAGAAGGAGAGAGAGACAGATAGGCAGACAGACAGAGATAGACAGCAGACAGACAGAAAGAGAGAGACAGATAGCAGACAGACAGAAAGAGAGAGAGAGACAGATAAGCAGACAGACTCCAGACAGACAGACAGAAGGAGAGAGAGAGGAGAATTAGACAGATAGAGACAGATAGGCAGACAGACAGAAAGAGAGAGATAGACAGATAGGCAGACAGACTTACAGACAGACAGAAAGAGAGAGATAGGCAGACAGACAGAAAGAGAGAGAGACAGATAGGCAGACAGACAGAAAGAGAGAGAGACAGATAGGCAGACAGACAGAAAGAGAGAGAGACAGATAAGCAGACAGACAGAAGAAGAGAATGAGACAGATAGGCAGACAGACAGAGAGACAACAGACAGACAAAGAGAGACAGATAGGCAGACAGACAGAGATACTTTACAGATAAGCAAACAGACTTAGTAGGCAGATAGGCAGACAGACAGAAGGAGAAACAGATAGGCAGACAGACAGTTCTGGAGACAGTTTAAGCAGACAGACAGAAGAGAAGAGAGACAGGCAGACAGACAGAAATAAGACATTTGCAGACAGACAGAAGAGAGAATGAGACAGAAGCAGACAGACAGACAGACAGAAATGAGACAGAGAGACAGAGATAGAGAGAGACAGATTGCAGACAGATAGGCAGACAGACAAAGAGACAGATAAGCAGACACAGGAGAAAGAGAGAATGAGACAGAGATAGAGACAGATAGGCAGACAGACAGAAGGAGAGAGAGACAGATAGGCAGACAGACAGGCAGACAGACAGATTAAAAGCAAACAGACAGAAGGAGAGAGAGACAGATAGCAGACAGACAGAAAGAGAGACAGATAAGCAGACAGACAGAAAACAGACACAGACAAGAAGGAGAGAGAGACAGATTAAAGAAGAGAGAGAGACAGATAGGCAGACAGACAAGGTGAGACAGAGATAGAGACAGATAGGCAGACACAGACAGAAGGAGAAAGACAGAGATAGACAGATAGGCAGACAAGGTGACAGGAGACAGATTAAAAGACAGATAGCACAGAACAGCAGACAGACAGTTGGGGAGACAGATAAAGACAGACAGAGATAGAGAGACAGATAAGCAGACAGACACAGAGAGAGACAGATAAGCAGACAGACTACAGTAGACAGGTGCAGAGACAGAAAGACAGAAGGTAAGCAGGGTTTATTAAAACAGATACAGTACAAGGTGTTGCAGACAGACTTAAAGACTACAGACAGACAAGGATGTTGACAGACAGTTTATTAAAGACAGATAGGCAGACAGACAGAAGGAGTTGAGTAATTAAAACTACAGTACAAGGTGTTGAGGAGAGACAGATAAAACTACAGAGACAAGGCAGTTGGGTTTATTAAAACTACAGTACAAGGAGAGAAAGACAGAAAACTACAGAAGGAGAGTACAGATAAGCAGACAGACAGTGTTGAGAGTTTAGCAGAAAGACAGACAGAGAGAGAGGAAGACATAGAGACAGACAGAGAGAAAGACAGATAAGCAGACAGACAGAAGGAGGAGACAGATAAGCAGACAGACAGAAAGAGAGAGACAGATAACAGACAGACAGAAGGAGAGAGAGACAGACAGGCAGACAGACAGAAAGAGAGAATGAGACAAAGCCTTCCAGACAGATAAGCAGACATCAGAGACAGATAAGCAGAACAGATAGGCAGACAGACAGAAAGAGAGAGAGACTTGCAGACAGACAGAAGGAGAGAGAGACAGAGCAGACAGACAGAAGAGGACATGACAGACAGAAGGAGAGAGAGACAGTAGGCAGACAGACAGAAAGAGAAATAGACAGAGATAGAGAGAGACAGATAGGCAGACAGACAGAAGGAGAGAGAGACAGATAGGCAGACAGACAGAAAGAGAGAGAGACAGATAAGCAGACAGACAGAAGAGAGACAGAGAGACAGAAGGAGAGAAAGAGACAAGATACAGAAGGAGAGACAGACAGACAGATAAGCAGACAGAGGAGAGAGAGACAGATGGCAGACAGACAGAAGAGAGAGAGACAGACAGACAGAAGGAGAGAGAGACAGATAGGCAGACAGACAGAAGAGAGAATGAGACAGAGATAGAGACAGATAGGCAGACACAGACAGAAAGAGAGAATGAGACAGAGATAGAGACAGATAGGCAGACAGACAGAGATAGAGAGAGAGACAGATAAGCAGACAGACAGAAGGAGAGAGAGACAGATAAGCAGACAGACAGAAAGAGAGAGAGACAGATAAGCAGACAGACAGAAAGAGAGAGAGACAGATAAGCAGACAGACAGACATAGAGAGAGAGACAGATAAGCAGACAGACAGAAGGAGAGAAAGACAGACAGACAGAAAGAGAGAATGAGACAGAGATAGAGACAGAGGCAGACAGACAGAGATAGAGAGAGACAGATAGCAGACAGACAGAAGGAGAGAGAGACAGATAAGCAGACAGACAAGGAGAGAGAGACAGATAGGCAGACAGACAGAAAGAGAGAGAGACAGATAAGCAGACAGAGAGAAGAGAGAAGACAGATAGGCAGACAGACAGAAAGAGAGAGAGACAGATAAGCAGACAGACAGAAAGAGAAGAGACAGAAGCAGACAGACAGAAGGAGAGAAATAGACAGAGATAGCAGAGACAGATAGCAGACAGACAGACAGAAGAGAGAGAGACAGATATAGCAGACAGACAGACAGCAGACACAGACAGAAGAGAGAGACAGATAGGCAGACAGAGATAGAAAGAGACAGATAGGACAGACAGAAGAAGAGAGAAAGACAGATAAGCAGACAGAAGAGAGAGAATGCAGACAGAGAGAGAGACAGATAGAGACAGATAAGCAGACAGACAGAAGAGAGACAGAGATAGAGAGAGACAGATACAGCAGACAGACAGACAGATAAGCAGACAGACAGAAGGAGAGAGAGACAGATAGAGCAGACAGACAGAGACAGAGACAGACAGGAGAGACAGGCAGACAGAGAGAAAGAGAGAGAGACAGATAGAGCAGACAGACAGACAGAAGAGAGAGACAGATGGGCAGACAGACAGAAAAGAGAGAGAAGGCAGACAGACAGAAAGAGAGAGAGACAGATAAGCAGACAGACAGAAGGAGAGAGAGACAGATAGGCAGACAGACAGAAGAGAGAGAGACAGATAAGCAGACAGACAGAAGGAGAGAGAGACAGATAGGCAGACAGACAGAAAGAGAGAAAGAGACAGATAGAGACGGAGACAGACAGACAGAAGAGAGAAGAGACAGATAGGCAGACAGACAGAAAGAGAGAGAGACAGATAAGCAGACAGACAGAAGAGAGAGAGAGACAGATAGGCAGACAGACAGAAAGAGAGAGAGACAGAGAGCAGACAGACAGAAGAGAGAAAGACAGATAAGCAGACAGACAGAAGGAGAGAGAGACAGATAAGCAGACAGACAGAAGGAGAGAGAGACAGATAGGCAGACAGACAGAAGGAGAGAGAGACAGATAGGCAGACAGACAGAAAGAGAGAATGAGACAGATAGAGACAGATAGGCAGACAGACAGAAAGAGAATGAGACAGAGATAGAGACAGATAGGCAGACAGACAGATAGATAGAGAGAGACAGATAAGCAGACAGACAGAAGGAGAGAGAGACAGATAAGCAGACAGACAGAAAGAGAGAGAGACAGATAAGCAGACAGACAGAAGGAGAGAGAGACAGATAGGCAGACAGACAGAAGAGAGAGAGACAGATAAGCAGACAGACAGACAGAAGAGAGAAATGAGACAGAGATAGAGACAGATAGGCAGACAGACAGACAGACAGAAGGAGAGAGAGACAGATAAGCAGACAGACAGAAGGAGAGAGAGACAGATAGCAGACAGACAGAAAGAGAGAGAGACAGATAGCAGACAGACAGACAGATAGGCAGACAGACAGAGAGAGAGACAGATAAGCAGACAGACAGAAGGAGAGAGAGACAGATAAGCAGACAGACAGAAGGAGAGAGAGACAGATAAGACAGACAGACAGAAAGAGAGAGAGACAGATAAGCAGACAGACAGAAAGAGAGAGAGACAGATAAGCAGACAGACAGAAGGAGAGAGAGACAGATAAGCAGACAGACAGAAGGAGAGAAAGAGACAGAGAGAGACAGACAGAAGGAGAGAAAGACAGATAAGCAGACAGACAGAAGAGAGAGAGAGACAGATAAGCAGACAGACAGAAGGAGAGAGAGACAGATAAGCAGACAGACAGAGATAGAGAGAGACAGATAGGCAGACAGACAGAAGGAGAGAGAGACAGATAAGCAGACAGACAGAAAGAGAGAGAGACAGATAAGCAGACAGACAGAAAGAGAGAGAGACAGATAAGACAGACAGACAGAAGGAGAGAAAGAGACAGACAGAAGAGAGAAAGACAGATAAGCAGACAGACAGAAGGAGAGAGAGACAGATAAGCAGACAGACAGAAGGAGAGAGAGACAGAGAGCAGACAGAGAAGAGAGAGACAGATAAGACAGACAGACAGACAGAAGGAGAGAGAGACAGATAATCAGACAGACAGACAGACAGAAAGAGAGAGAGACAGATAAGCAGACAGACAGAAGGAGAGAGAGACAGATAAGCAGACAGACAGAAGGAGAGAGAGACAGATAGGCAGACAGACAGAAGGAGAGAGAGACAGATAAGCAGACAGACAGAAGGAGAGAAAGACAGATAAGCAGACAGACAGAAGGAGAGAAAGACAGATAAGCAGACAGACAGAAAGAGAGAGAGACAGTCAGAGGGACAAAGGTAGAAAGGGATTATCATTTTTTTTGCATTGCTCTAATTACTACACTGATATACCTACAATTATAATTCCCTTGCAGTTTTTAATTCCATATGTTCTAGTGTTTTTGCTTTGTAAATGGAAGATAACAACAATTAATAGATTAATAGAAAAAGAAAGAGACAATCCCAGAGAGAGGGGGATAGCTAATAGGAGACAGATAAGGACCGTGTTGGTATTTCTCTAGCAGCTACTGAAGTTCAGTGTTTCCTCTCGACTATTGTATCTCCATAGTAACAATCAGGCCCTCACAGGTGACAACATTGTCAATTCAAATTTCAAATCAAATCAAATGTATTTATTTATATAGCCCTTCGTACATCAGCTGATATCTCAAAGTGCTGTACAGAAACCCAGCCTAAAACCCCAAACAGCAAGCAATGCAGGTGTAGAAGCATTGAAGCCAGTTAAAGCTAAATAGATTTAGACCAAGTAGAGGGCAGAGCTAAGTGATGGTGTGGGAGTCTACCTTAGTTCCAGGTGGACCAGCCTGTCCCACTGGACCTCTGTGGCCAATACCTGGCTCACCCTAAAAACACAATGTCAATAGGATACGTTTAATTTGCAAATATACAGAACAGTGTGCAGGAGTCATTCTAGTTAGATATGTCAATAAATAAAAATAGTTAAATGTTCAAAACATGAATGCTTAAAAAGACCTTGGTTCGGGCTTTGCTCTATCACATTACTGAATTGGAAAACAATTTACCTTGTGTCCCTTTTCACCAAGTTCCCCCTGGTAGAACGAAGACAATTGTCAACAAATCAGTGACAAAGTGAGTGTTATTCAAGTTCATTCTCTCCATATGTCTCTGTCTGTGTCTCGTGCACCAAAATAGCACCATCACATTCAGACAGCCGGAGAGAAAAAAATGTCCATAGAGTTTTTCAAGGATATGTTTTGTATCGATGCCGCCAGCTAAGAGACGGAATTATTAATACCACATGATTAATCTACTGCGTCATGAGGGGATCAGAAATAGAACTCTGGGGACATCAAAGACCAACATTCTGAGCTCCGCTGGTTTGACTGACAGGAGAGCAGAGAGACATGGACAAACTTATAGGGGAAGATGTGGGTAGGTAAATAGGTGTGTGTGTGTGTGTGTGTGTGTGTGTGTGTGTGTGTGTGTGTGTGTGTGTGTGTGTGTGTGTGTGTGTGTGTGTGTGTGTGTGTGTGTGTGTGTGTGTGTGTGTGTGTGTGTGTGTGTGTGTGTGTGTGTGTGTGTGTGTGTGTGTGTGTCACTGATAATGAGATGTGGGTAGGAGGGGAGCGAGGATACGTTTGATGTTGTGACCTGGTGACATTGACACTGTGTACGGGCGTAAGGACAGATTGGGTTGATGTTGTGACCTGGTGACATTGACACTGTGTACGGGCGTAAGGACAGATTGGGTTGATGTTGTGACCTGGTGACATTGACACTGTGTACGGGCGTAAGGACAGATTGGGTTGATGTTGTGACCTGGTGACATTGACACTGTGTACGGGCGTAAGGACAGATTGGGTTGACATTACATTAAGGTGCCCTTTATTAAAGGTTTGCCTTCATTTCTAAGAGAGCTATAGACTATAAAACATGTCGTTCTCGTCATGTTGGTGGTGTGAACTGTCTGCCATGCACAGGATATCACTGATCAACACATTAACAATACATTATCTACAAACTTCTTATACAGCCTTAACAAACTATGTATAAAGGATTCCTTATTGCAACGTGGTACTGTAGAGATATGGGGGCAGATTCAGGACGTCTTGTTCTTTCACTCCATTTGAAGACACTGTTGTATTTGAAAATGATTGGTAGTCACCTTCGGTCCTGGAAGTCCATTTTCACCCGGAGCGCCCTTTAGACAACAGAAGGAACCACTCAAAGAGGAACACAAAGAGGAACCTGATAGAAATGCGTGATAGATGAGGGTAACAGGACAGGCGCTTTTATCATGTCATCTTCACAGCACTTTGATTGGGGGACGTGTGAGTGTTTACCTTCAAATAGTCATATTCTGACCCTGGATAGGGTCTTACTCCTCCTTCCTCCTCGTACTCTCCTTGTCTTCCGCTCTCTCTTTCCATCTCCTGCCTCCGTCTCTCCCACTCCTCTCTCTCCCTGTCCAGGTCTCTGCCTCCCTCCATCTCTGTTCTCTCTAGTTCACTCTCCCTCTCCATTTGCAGGTCTCTCTCCTTTTCCATGTGCTCCCTCTCTAGTTTCTCCCTCTGCAACTCCAGCTCTGCTTCCCTCTCTTTTCAAGCTCCATCCTCTCCCTCTCCATCTCCATCCTTTCCCTCTCTCTCTCCCTCTCGAATTCACTGTCTTCCTCCGTGTCCCACTCAGAGTCGCCACTTCTCTCCTCCTCTTCCTCTCTTTCTGCATCATGGTATATCTCTCCTTCCATCTCTTTTCCTTTCTTTTCTACCATCTCCATCTCTCTATGTCTTTCCCATGGTGTCTCTTCCTCTGCTGCTATGGGTTCTTCTCTCTCTCCCTCCATCTCTGTTGGTGTCTCCCAGTCTCTTTCTGTTTCATAGTCGACCTCCGTCTCTGTATAGGATTCAGGGTCAGGCTGAGGGTCTCTGTTTTCTTGTTTCTGTCTCTGGAACCACAAATGGAAAATTGATTGGTTTACTGATAGATTGCTCAATTCATTACACTTAAATAGTGATTAATTAATATGGATTTATTTTGATGTTCAAAGTGCATCATAACTACGGTCCTTCTGTTGGGCAATTCACCGATATGTTTTGGCTGAGCAACACTCACATGTGATTTCTTGGGACCTCTTGCTCCCGACTGTGACTGTAAAAACAGAAAGAGGGAATGTTCACACGTTGTTTGATTTGACCATGTAATACCTTCTCTGAACCCTTCCCTGTGCTATTCCCTCCATGCTAACTGTTGATTTGACCATGTAATAACTTCTCTGAACCCTTCCCTGTGCTATTCCCTCCATGCTAACTGTTGATTTGACCATGTAATAACTCTGAACCCTTCTGAACCCTTCCCTGTGCTATTCCCTCCATGCTAACTGTTGATTTGACCATGTAATACCTTCTCTGAACCCTTCCCTGTGCTATTCCCTCCATGCTAACTGTTGATTTGACCATGTAATATTCCCTCCATGCTAACTGTTGATTTCTGAACCCTTCCCTGTGCTATTCCCTCCATGCTAACTGTTGATTTGACCATGTAATAACTTCTCTGAACCCTTCCCTGTGCTATTCCCTCCATGCTAACTGTTGATTTGACCATGTAATAACTTCTCTGAACCCTTCCTGTGCCTGTGCTATTCCCTCCATGCTAACTGTTGATTTGACCATGTAATACCTTCTCTGAACCCTTCCCTGTGCTATTCCCTCCATGCTAACTGTTGATTTGACCATGTAATACCTGTTGATTTTCTCTGAACCCTTCTCTGTGCTATTCCCTCCATGCTAACTGTTGATTTGATAACAACCTATGAGTAGTTGATATCAGTGTAATAGAAAAATATCCCTAGTAAATAAATCTGTTTACTTTTTGTCTGTCATGGTATCGATTCCTTCCTCCGGCAGTTCCTGGCATGTATGCCTGAAACAGCAAAGACTCAAATATTTCTGGCAAATGCCATTGTTTTCTAAAAATGATGTACTCTTACATTGTATTTTAATGGTAATCCATATTTTTTTCAGTGTACTTACCATGTAATCTGGCCAGGGGGCGCTCTTCCTTACTCTGACCCGGACATGAGATGGTCCCGCCTGCCAATTCCCAAAACCACTTCATGAGTCATTGATTATAAGTCATTGATGTGCCATTACCACTGTGGGGAGTTCCCATGGTGCTTGGCCTACAGCCGTAGTGTCCCACTCATGAGTGTGTGTGAGTGTGAGTGTGAGAGTGTGTGAGTGTGTGTGTGAGTGTGAGAGTGCGTGAGTGTGTGTGTGAGTGTGAGAGTGCGTGTTTGAGTGTGTGTGTGAGTGTGTGTGTGAGTGTGAGAGCATGAGTGTGTGTGTGTGTGTGTGTGTGTGTGTGTGTGTGTGTGTGTGTGTGTGTGTGTGTGTGTGTGTGTGTGTGTGTGTGTGTGCGTGCGTGTGTGTGTGCGTGTGTGCGTGCGTGCGTGCGTGCGTGCGTGCGTGCGTGAGTGTGTGCGTGAGTGTGAGTGAGTGTGTGAGTGTGTGTGTGTGTGTGTGTGTGTGTGTGTGCGTCCGTGCGCAGCCCTGGATCAAGTGTATATGTCCCTTCAGATTGTGATGTATCAGAAATGGATTACAGGCTCTAATGTTAGATGAAAGAAGACACAAAGACTTCTGATCATTTGAACATTTACTTACATGCACACAGAGAGGTTAAATACAAATAGAAAACTTTAGACTGCCAACATTTCACCAGTGTAAACAGGTTTGAATACTATATATTCTGAAGAATATGATGGAAACACATTTCATTGAAAAAGTAGTAACTAATACAGAAAAGGAACAAAATACAATCTATTTCCATGTTTTCAATAAATAACATTTGGTTGAGGAATTGATAAGCAGCGATACACTGAAAACATTAGAATATGGTTGAACAAATGACGAGGAGGTAAAAACTGTTGTAATACTGAAGCGACAGAGAGATACTACAGCTTAGGTCCAATGTAACGTTTTCAACTTCTTTAATAAATAAATTAGTTTCTGCAAAGTCAATGCTAAAATAACACTGACATCTGATGGAAGAATGTATTAGTCCAATAATCGTTATATAATACACTGTCTTGATTTAACTGAGCTTTACCTATGTATTGTTCATCTTTTAGGTATTTGAATTAAGTATAAAACACGATTCTGGTCATAGAAGTGGAATTGGACGAGTGACATTGGACAAATTGCATCATCATTGCGCGACGAAGCGAAGTCCCTCCTCATGTTATGCTGGTCAGGTTAAGGGTAGACTGCTCCTCACCAGCGATACACTTCACTTCACAGTTTATACAAACACTCCGTGCTTACAAATCTACAGTCTCAATCTTTCTGGATTGAGGAAAGGTCCTGTGTTAAAAATAAAAAGTAAACAAAAAAAACAGAAAAATGTTTTAATCAGAAAGTGTATAAATTCACTCATGAAGAGTTCATATTTTGTTTGCAGCTCTTGACATTCCCATTCAGGCAAAGTTCAGAGGTCATGCTCAATGCATGCTGGTATATGGATGTCTTTCATTGCAAGTTGGCCCAGTTGTGTCCAATCTTTTAATCAATGTCTTTATATACTTTTATTATGATGGACTAATATTTCTTGTTTAAAATTACATTTGTAATTGTGGTACCTTTTGCACTGGTGAAATGTTCGCAGTTGTTAGTCAGACGAAAGATCTCAACGTACACAGTGATGATAAGTGCTCAGATCACTACGATGGTTGGCCAATCATTATTATGACACAATCTGACTATGTATTGATGTTATTGAACACTGGGAAGGGCTTTCTTTTGGGAATTCTAATCAACCAAGAAACACATCAAGAAGATAAGTTAGAACATATAAATGATATCAATTACCTACAACCTTTGTATTGGAATGCCAATGATAATCATTGGATCAAAGCACTTTGCATCACATTCATACACCCACAGTCCAACGGAGGCATACATGAACTGCAACACCATTAGTAAAGACGAATTGAAGGCTAGTTGTGTCCATTTACACCTCATATCCCTCAGGATCATGGTTAGTAAAGATGAATAGAAGTCTAGTTGTGTCCATTTACACCTCATATCCCTCAGGATCATGGTTAGTAAAGATGAATAGAAGTCTAGTTGTGTCCATTTACACCTCATATCCTTCAGGATCATGGTTAGTAAAGCGTCAGGTAGAATCTTGCAGTCAGTCACAGACTTACCTTCTCTGTTTCTTCCGTTGTGCTGGGAAGGATAGGGGTGATGAATTCCCCCTGCTTTGGAACAAAGTGTAGTATGTTTCAAGAACAATATATAATACAGCAAACACACACGTCACATAGTCTTCTACCACTCAACTCAGAGCTGTCCATGGTGCTGGCTCTGCTTGACACAGTTCGCACTTTACAAAGTATCTCAGGAAAAGAGCTCCAGTTTCATACCTTTTCACTGTCTCCCGGTGACTGGGATGGATATGGACCCAAAGTTGTCAGGCCACTCTAAGAAACATGGACATACAGTGGGGCAAAAACGTATTTAGTCAGCCACCAATTGTGCACGTTCTCCCACTTAAAAAGATGAGAGGCCTGTAATTTTCATCATAGGTTCACTTCAACTAACAGACAAAATGAGAAAAATAAATCCAGAAAATCACATTGTAGGATTTTTTATGAATTTATTTGCCAAATTATGGTGGAAAATAAGTATTTGGTCAATAACAAAAGTTTATCTCAATACTTTGTTATATACCCTTTGTTGGGAATGACAGAGGTCAACCATTTTCTGTAAGTCTTCACATACTGTTGCTGGTATTTTGTCCCATTCCTCCATGCAGATCTCCTCTAGAGCAGTGATGTTTTGGGGCTGTTGCTGGGCAACACGGACTTTCAACTCTCTCCAAAGATTTTCTATGGTGTTGAGATCTGGAGACTGGCTAGGCCACTCCGGGACCTTGAAATGCTTCTTACGAAGCCACTCCTTCGTTGCCCGGGTGGTGTGTTTGGGATCATTGTCATGCTGAAAGACCCAGCCACGTTTCATCTTCAATTCCCTTGCTGATGGAAGGAGGTTTTCACTCAAAATCTCACGATACATGGCCCCATTCATTCTTTCCTTTACACGGATCAGTCGTCCTGGTCCCTTTGCAGAAAAACAGCCCCAAAGCATGATGTTTCCACCCCCATGCTTCACAGTAGGTATGGTGTTCTTTGGATGCAACTCAGCATTCTTTGTCCTCCAAACACGAAGAGTTGAGTTTTTACCAAAAAGTTATATTTTGGTTTCATCTGACCATATGACATTCTCCCAATCTTCTTCTGGGTCATCCAAATGCTCTCTATCAAACTTCAGATGGGCCTGGACATGTACTGGCTTAAGCAGGGGGACACGTCTGGCACCGCAGGATTTGAGTCCCTGGCGGCGTAGTGTGTTACTGATGGTAGGCTTTGTTACTTTGGTCCCAGCTCTCTGCAGGTCATTCACTAGGTCCCCCCGTGTGGTTCTGGGATTTTTGCTCAACGTTCTTGTGATCATTTTGACCCCACGGGGTGAGATCTTGCGTGGAGCCCCAGATCGAGGGAGATTATCAGTGGTCTTGTATGTCTTCCATTTCCTAATAATTGCTCCCACAGTTGATTTCTTCAAACCAAGCTGCTTACCTATTGCAGATTCAGTCTTCCCAGCCTGGTGCAGGTCTACAATTTAGTTTCTGGCGTCCTTTGACAGCTCTTTGGTCTTGGCCATAGTGGAGTTTGTAGTGTGACTGTTTGAGGTTGTGGACAGGTGTCTTTTATACTGATAACAAGTTCAAACAGGTGCCATTAATACAGGTAACGAGTGGAGGACAGAGGAGCCTCTTAAATAAGAAGTTACAGGTCTGTGAGAGCCAGAAATCTTGCTTGTTTGTAGGTGACCAAATACTTATTTTCCACCATAATTTGCAAATAAATTCATTAAAAATCCTATAATATGATTTTCTGGATTTTATTTCTCATTTTGTCTGTCATAGTTGAAGTGTACCTATGATGAAAATTACAGGCCTCTCTCATGTTTTTAAGTGGGAGAATTCGCACAATTGGTGGCTGACTAAATACTTTTTTGCCCACTGTATAATCAGTAATGACCACTACTGGACAGAATGCTGTATGTACATTTCCTGGTTCAAAGGTCAAAATGACATGTTTTACCATCCGTTGTCTTTACTATCATTTTTCTATATCTAGAGATACAGTGGCAAAGGAAAAGTGTTCACCTCTTTGCTCATTCCATGTAGTGTGCTTTCTGTTGTGACTTCAAACTCCCCTTGCTTTTCCATTGACAGTAAGGGATCATCTGTGGAATCCTTCAACAAAAATTAACAATAACTATGAAAAACATTCCACTCTAAAACACTTTTACAAACGTCACAAAATAATGACAGCATTACTGGTGAGTGAGACAGTCATCGGAGTTCGATACGCAAACCACAATTAATAACAGGTATATAACTGGCATATAATGATAAACTATTCAATTCCTAATAATTCATTATTTTCAGGGAAGTGGGTGGGGACCCAAATCAACTGTATGACTTCCTAATTTTGTCTCTAGAGATGTACACGTGCAAGGTCAACAACACACCCTCCTCATGAATGTGTGTGATGGATTCATTAATACATGTATTGCATCAGAGTAATTGAGTTTCAGGTACCTTCTTTTAACTCAGTAATCATTTGAGTTTGTAGAGTTTGAATTAGAAGGGTTACCACACTATGCTGATCACTACCATAACACAATCAGGGCACTGCTATAAGACTCAAAGTATTGGTGTGGATAACGGGCTGCCCAGTGAGCTACAAATGTTATTGGAAAAGTTCATTTTGGTTGCATCTCTTGACATTACCATTCAGGCAAAGTTCAGAGGTCATGCACCAATGCATGCCAGAATACAGTATGTATGTCTTCCATTGTAAGTTGGCCCCTTTGTGTTAAATCTTTAAGTCAAATATATATTTTGTTTATTTAAGACTTTAAATATTTGTTTTTCACGCAGGCCTAATAATTCATGTTTAAAATTGGAATTGTGGTACATTTTGCACTGGTGAAATGTTCACAGTTGATAGGCAGACGAAAGATCTCAACGTACACAGTGATGCCAAGTGCTCAGATCACTACGATGGTTGGCCAATCATTATTACGACACAATCTGACTATGTATTCATGTTATTGAACACTGGGCAGGGCTTTCTTTTGGGAAATTCTAATCAACCAAGAAACACATACAGAAGATAAGTTAGAACATATAAATGCTATCAATTACCTACAACCTTTGTATTGGAATGCCAATGATAATCATTGGATCAAAGCACTTTGCATCACATTCATACACCCACAGTCCAACGGAGGCATACATGAACTGCAACACCATTAGTAAAGACGAATAGAAGGCTAGTTGTGTCCATTTACACCCCATATCCCTCAGGATCATGGTTAGTAAAGACAAATAGAAGGCTAGTTGTGTCCATTTACACCTCATATCCCTCAGGATCAAGGTTAGTAAAGACGACTAGAAGTCTAGTTGTGTCCATTTACACCTCATATCCCTCAGGATCAAGGTTAGTAAAGACGACTAGAAGTCTAGTTGTGTCCATTTACACCTCATATCCCTCAGGATCAAGGTTAGTAAAGACTCAGGATCATGGTTAGTAAAGACGACTAGAAGTCTAGTTGTGTCCATTTACACCTCATATCCCTCAGGATCAAGGTTAGTAAAGACGACTAGAAGTCTAGTTGTGTCCATTTACACCTCATATCCTTCAGGATCATGGTTAGTAAAGATGAATAGAAGTCTAGTTGTGTCCATTTATACCTCATATCCCTCAGGATCATGGTTAGTAAAGATGAATAGAAGGCTAGTTGTGTCCATTTACATATCCCTCCTCAGTTGTGTCCATCCATATCCCTCAGGATCATGGTTAGTAAAGATGAATAGAAGTCTAGTTGTGTCCATGTACACCTCATATCCTTCAGGATCATGGTTAGTAAAGATGAATAGAAGTCTATTTACACCTCATATCCTTCAGGATCATGGTTAGTAAAGCGTCAGGTAGAATCTTGCAGTCAGTCACAGACTTACATTCTCTGTTTCTTCCGTTGTGCTGGGAAGGATAGGGGTGATGAATTCCCCCTGCTTTGGAACAAAGTGTAGTATGTTTCAAGAACAATATACAATACAGCAAACACACACGTCACATAGTCTTCTACCACTCAACTCAGAGCTGTCCATGGTGCTGGCTCTGCTTGACACAGTTTGCACTTTACAAAGTATCTCAGGAAAAGAGCTCCAGTTTCATACCTTTTCACTGTCTCCCGGTGACTGGGATGGATATGGACCCAAAGTTGTCAGGCCACTCTAAGAAACATTGACATATAATCAGTAATGACCACTACTGGATAGAATGCCGTATGTACATTTCCTGGTTCAAAGGTCAAAATGACATGTTTTACCATCCGTTGTCTTTACTATCATTTTTCTATATCTAGAGATACAGTGGCAAAGGAAAAGTGTTCACCTCTTTGCTCATTCCATGTAGTGTGCTTTCTGTTGTGACTTCAAACTCCCTTGCTTTTCCATTGACAGTAAGGGATCATCTGTGGAATCCTTCAACAAAAATTAACAATAACTATGAAAAACATTCCACTCTAAAACACTTTTACAAACGTCACAAAATAATGACAGCATTACTGTTGAGTGAGTCATTAATTCATGTATTGCATCAGAGTAATTCAGTTTCAGGTACCTTCTTTTAACTCAGTAATCATTTGAGTTTGTAGAGTTTGAATTAGGAGGGTTACCACACTATGCTGATCACTACCATAACACAATCAGGGCACTGCTATAAGACTCAAAGTATTGGTGTGGATAATGGGCTGCCCCGTGAGGTAAATGTGTCATTCCAACCCTGATCCCTGAGGTCTACTAGGAAAGGTGACGTCATTGGGTGTCCACCCACAGACTTAATACTGTAGTTTAGGACTAATAGTATGTACCAATCAAATCCTTAGGAATGTTCATTTACATCTCACTTGACAGTTACTCACCTCATATTCATAACTGTACTCATCCCCATCGTATAATTCCTCCTCCACCGCTTCCTCTTCCTCCTCTGTACTCGTCTTCAGAGAGGAGAGAAAAAGGTGAGTCCCATGTGTAAATGGGATCAAGAGGAGATAAACATGTCTATCATAAACATGTATTTGACCCAAAGCAGCAAAGAGAGAGTACAGGACATGACTTACAAGTCCAAAACAATAAGGACAAAACAAAAAAGCAAGTTAGGAGAAAAAAATTCATGCTTTTAGTCATTTTAAAATGTCTGTTATGATGATTTAATACCTTTTATTGGTCAAGTTAGGCACAGCAAGTACAGTTTAATAAGTTTAGTTTTAATTTAGGTTTAGAATTTGATAAATGTTATGTTTGCTTAGAAAGAAATGATAGTAATTCTTTTCTCACTGTCATTTGAAGGAGTTGAGGTTAAAACAGGTGAGGGTGACATGCTTAGCAACAGACGGTGACAACGTAAATGTTAGACATGTTTAGTTTGGGCATTTATATGGTTATTTTGACTACATCTTTAGTTTGGGCGTTTACCAGGCGTTGTCTTTGCCTCTTATGTCGTCCTTTCTGTCCCTTGCCCTGGTTCAGAATTTCACAGTTAAAAGTTGTAATGCTTTATAGGAAATACACATCTAACATGCTGTGGTAGTTATGGTCAAAGATATTTATATCTGTGTCATGGGCTGATTCATGGGAGAGAAAATTATCGCTAAAACATTTTGTACATTTAAGAAAATGTTAAAGGGAAAGTTTACATGTTTTCTTTTACAGTATCTATTTAGACCTATTTAAATATAACATTTGCTTGTATAGTCATGAATACAAATAGGTTGTGAACAACTTACATCTAATTGCATAATTTATGTCCAAATTACACATTTTTCTCAAATTTTGAAATGGATTTGAACCCAACAAGGTTGTGTATATCAGATGTAAAACAAAAAGATCGATTTGTAGTGACATCACCTTCCGTTCTCGACTCTTCTTTTTCTTCAAGGAGTCTTCCTCATTGAGGAGAACAGTTTCTAATATTGCCCCTGGTACCTCAGAGACCCTCTAAAACACACACACACACACACACACACACACACACACACACACACACACACACACACACACACACACACACACACACACACACACACACACACACACACACACACACACACACACACACACACACACACACACACACACACACACACACCTTGTACTATTCATAGTTCACTTTTAAAAGTTAATTTGACAGCCAGTGTTTGGCTGTGGGGTTTGAGTAGAAGAGGTACCCCTTCCTTACCTCTTCAGACGTTGTGTTGTTAAATGTTGAGTTTGATAAAGGCAACTTGGGCGAGGGAGTTTCACTGAAGTCCTCGTCCACTGTCAGTGTGCCCTCTATCCCCTTAGAGGTGCTCTCTATCCTCCCCACGTCTTGGACGCCATTAAGACCATTAAGAGGGGTGAGGTTCCAGAATGTGGGGCCCTCCGCCGTTTCATTCAAAGCATCCTTCATGAGATAGAGACCTGGATGAATAACTACATGTTGTAGTACAACAGTGTATCTGTTGGATACATAAATAGACTGGGCTTTATAATATGGGTTGATTTCTGGGATACAGATAAAGACTAGTTGTGGACTAAAAACAATACTCATTTGAGTATTTGTGTTAGGGTTAGGCTTAATATGTGTGAGGGAAAGCGTCCCTATGTCATGTAGCATGTTTGGAGTGGATACTCACAGAGTTAGGTTCTGGTAGCTGTCTGTCTAGGTCAGAGTCAACTGCCACCTCTATGGTGTCCATCTCTGTCAGAGGCTCCTTGGAGATCTCATACTTTACAGTTCTCTGTTCAAAACACACACTCATGAGTCCAGCACTAACACACTCATGAGTCCAGCACTAACACACTCATGAGTCCAACACTAACACACTCATGAGTCCAGCACTAACACACTAATGAGTCCAGCACTAACACACTCATGAGTCCAACACTAACACACTCATGAGTCCAACACTA
Source organism: Oncorhynchus gorbuscha (assembly GCF_021184085.1). Classification (NCBI taxonomy): domain Eukaryota; kingdom Metazoa; phylum Chordata; class Actinopteri; order Salmoniformes; family Salmonidae; genus Oncorhynchus; species Oncorhynchus gorbuscha. Next base: position 50,421 of record NW_025745867.1, on the reverse strand, counting down.
ACACACTCATGAGTCCAGCACTAACACACTCATGAGTCCAACACTAACACACTCATGAGTCCAACACTAACACACTCATGAGTCCAACACTAACACACTCATGAGTCCAACACTAACACACTCATGAGTCCAACACTAACACACTCATGAGTCCAACACTAACACACTCATGAGTCCAACACTACACTAACACACTCACACTCATGAGTCCAACACTAACACACTCATGAGTCCAACACTAACACACTCATGAGTCCAACACTAACACACTCATGAGTCCAACACTAACACACTCATGAGTCCAACACTAACACACTCATGAGTCCAGCACTAACACACTCATGAGTCCAACACTAACACACTCATGAGTCCAACACTAACACACTCATGAGTCCAACACTAACACACTCATGAGTCCAACACTAACACACTAATGAGTCCAACACTAACACACTCATGAGTCCAACACTAACACACTCATGAGTCCAACAATAACACACTCATGAGTCCAACAATAACACACTCATGAGTCCAACACTAACACACTCATGAGTCCAACACTAACACACTCATGAGTCCAACACTAACACACTCATGAGTCCAACACTAACACACTCATGAGTCCAACACTAACAACACACTCATGAGTCCAACACTAACACACTCATGAGTCCAACACTAACACACTAATGAGTCCAACACTAACACACTCATGAGTCCAACACTAACACACTCATGAGTCCAACACTAACACACTCATGAGTCCAACACTAACACACTCATGAGTCCAACACTAACACACTCATGAGTCCAACACTAACACACTCATGAGTCCAACACTAACACACTCATGAGTCCAACACTAACACACTCATGAGTCCAACACTAACACACTCATGAGTCCAACACTAACACACTAATGAGTCCAACACTAACACACTCATGAGTCCAACACTAACACACTCATGAGTCCAACACTAACACACTCATGAGTCCAGCACTATCTAAGTTCTGATACTAGGCTTGTCACCAGGGTTATGGTAAATTACATTGCAATTCAGTCAATTCAGAAAGAGAATTGACATTCCAATTCCAATTTTCCTTATTGAACTTCTCCCAGGAATAACCCACTAAATGACCAGGTATGTCCCCTGGTGTGATTTGGGTTGAAGAGATATGCATGGACTGTGTACATACTGTGTAGTCAGTGATAATGTTGGAGCCGTGTTTCTCCTTCTCATTGACTCTCCTAGAGGTGGTTAGCTCCTGCAGAAGTTCCTCCATGCCGTCCTGCAGCAGCCTGTCAATCAGTGCCTTCAGCAAGGGCAGCTGGGAAACAGAGTCTTTCTTAATGAGACAGCCACCTTGGGCAGTGAAATGAAAAACTTTGAACTACAAAACTGTTTGGGATTCGGAGTCAAGAGCTTACCCTTATGCCATAGTCTTCAAACATTACTTCAATGTTCTGGGAAGGAGAAAATAAAACATTTTTTCCATGATTTGTGGTTTTCCATTAAATGTATGTGGCGTTAATGTAGTTCTGAGATGTCTACCTTGGCCAGCTCTCCCGCTATCTCTCTCAGAATGACCTTCTTGATCCAAATCAGTCAGGTTTCAAGACTAGTCATTCAACTGAGACTGCTCTTTTCTGTATCACGGAGGCGCTCCGCACTGCTAAAGCTAACTCTCTCTCCTCTGTTCTCATCCTTCTAGACCTATCGGCTGCCTTCGATACTGTGAACCATCAGATCCTCCTCTCCACCCTCTCCGAGTTGGGCATCTCCGGCGCGGCCCACGCTTGGATTGCGTCCTACCTGACAGGTCGCTCCTACCAGGTGGCGTGGCGAGAATTTGTCTCCTCACCACGCGCTCTCACCACTGGTGTCCCCCAGGGCTCTGTTCTAGGCCCTCTCCTATTCTCGCTATACACCAAGTCACTTGGCTCTGTCATAACCTCACATGGCCTCTCCTATCATTGCTATGCAGACGACACACAATTAATCTTCTCCTTTCCCCCTTCTGATGACCAGGTGGCGAATCGCATCTCTGCATGTCTGGCAGACATATCAGTGTGGATGACGGATCACCACCTCAAGCTGAACCTCGGCAAGACAGAGCTGCTCTTCCTCCCGGGGAAGGACTGCCCGTTCCATGATCTCACCATCACGGTTGACAACTCCATTGTGTCCTCCTCCCAGAGCGCTAAGAACCTTGGCGTGATCCTGGACAACACCCTGTCGTTCTCAACTAACATCAAGGCGGTGGCCCGTTCCTGTAGGTTCATGCTCTACAACATCCGCAGAGTACGACCCTGCCTCACACAGGAAGCGGCGCAGGTCCTAATCCAGGCACTTGTCATCTCCCGTCTGGATTACTGCAACTCGCTGTTGGCTGGGCTCCCTGCCTGTGCCATTAAACCCCTACAACTCATCCAGAACGCCGCAGCCCGTCTGGTGTTCAATCTTCCCAAGTTCTCTCACGTCACCCCGCTCCTCCGCTCTCTCCACTGGCTTCCAGTTGAAGCTCGCATCCGCTACAAGACCATGGTGCTTGCCTACGGAGCTGTGAGGGGAACGGCACCTCAGTACCTCCAGGCTCTGATCAGGCCCTACACCCAAACAAGGGCACTGCGTTCATCCACCTCTGGCCTGCTCGCCTCCCTACCACTGAGGAAGTACAGTTCCCGCTCAGCCCAGTCAAAACTGTTCGCTGTTCTGGCCCCAATGGTGGAACAAACTCCCTCACGACGCCAGGACAGCGGAGTCAATCACCACCTTCCGGAGACACCTGAAACCCCACCTCTTTAAGGAATACTTAGGATAGGATAAGTAATCCTTCTCACCCCCCCCCCTTAAAAGATTTAGATGCACTATTGTAAAGTGGCTGTTCCACTGGATGTCATAAGGTGAATGCACCAATTTGTAAGTCGCTCTGAATAAGAGCGTCTGCTAAATGACTTAAATGTAAATGTACCTTCATGTCAGCTGATTTCCCTGGAAGACCAGCGTCACCCTGAGGAATAGGAGCATGTCAGGTCAAAACAATGTCCTTTTCAAATTCTTCACTGATTTTATTTCACTGACTGGATGTGTCAAACAATATTTGGTAACACTTTATAATACATTTCATGAATAAGCATGAATAAATCATTATTTTTTTACTGAGAACACATTACTTTCTTCCCTTTCAATCCGCTCTCACCTTGCTCTCCCTGAACATATAAAGTAGACATTACAATTCCACATCAGTTATATCTTCAATCATCAATAAAGTAAAGTGATGTACCTTCATCCCTGGTGGACCCTAAACACAGAGACAGAGGAGCAGAGAGGGAAACATGCATTCAGAATGCATGATATCAAGCACATTCTACATACAAGTCTAAAGCCCTGCTAGTAACTTTTGGATCATATCAACTCATATAAATCACATGTCCTATATAGGATCATGTAATCAATCAATCAATACACCATCCAGCCAAAAACCCACCAATCCATCCACCATTCATCCATCCACCAATCCACCAACCTACCATCCATCCATCCATCCACCAACCCACCATTCATCCATCCATCCATCCACCACCAATCCATCCATCCATCCATCCATCCATCCATCCACCAATCCATCCATCCACCCATCCATCCACCAATCCATCCACCCATCCACCCATCCATCCATCCACCCATCAATTCATCCACCAACCTCCCGCCCACCCACCCACCCATCCATCCACCCACCAATCTATCAATCCACCAATCCACCCCCACCAATCCATCCATCAACCCAATCCAATGTCAATCAATCAATCAACATATACATTATACACATCTTGCCAGGCAGTTGTTGGGTGTAGATGCTGCAGCTGACTATGCCCATTAGATTCAATTATAGATAGAACCATGCAGAGTATGAACATTGTGCTTACTTTAGCCCCAGGAGGTCCCATTGGCAAAGGGAATGCCTGTCTCATCTCTTCAAGGGTGGCACCCTGGGAACATTCATCAACAATACAGTCAGAGGCAGTCTGACTGTATCTATGCTGCAATACAGCCAGAGGCAGTCTGACTGTATCTATGCTGCAATACAGCCAGAGGCAGTCTGACTGTATCTATACTGCAATAGTCTATGTGCCGGGGGACTAGGGTCAGTCTGTTATATCTGGTGTAATTCTCCTGTCTTATCTGGTGTCCTGTGTGAATTTAAGTATCCTTAAATGTGGCCTGCTGCCAGCAGAGCCTAGCATAGCATTATGCCATGATAAACTTACACAAATGCTTGTCTAGCGTTGGCTGTAACGCATATTTTGAAAATCTGAGATGACAGTGTTGTAAACAAAAGGCTAAGCTTGTGTTTGAATATATTTATTTCATTTCATTTGCGATTTTCATGAATAGGAAAAGTTGCGTTATGGTAATGCGCTTGAGGCTATGATTACGCTCCCGGATACGGGATTGCTAGTCGCAAGAGTGTCCACGGACCCTTCCCACATTCTTACTAGTGGACATATAATTGAATTCCCCCAATTTGGGGATTTAGGAGTTCAGCCAAGTGAAATCCTTTGATCACTCTGTGGTCTCTCTCTCTGCATGACCAGGGGAGAGAGTCTCTGCCATGAATTTATGGCCTGAGATAACAGAACCTGGGTGTAGGAGAGAGTGAGAGAGAGGGGAAAGCCACGATCTACACCAAGAAATGGCCACGTAATGACAACCGCCACAGGAAAGGAAGACCCAGAGTTCCTTCTGCTGCAGAGGATAAGTTCATTAGAGTTACCAGCCCAAATAAATGCTTCACAGAGTTCAAGTAACAGACACATCTCAACATCAACTGTTCAGAGGAGACTGTGTGAATCAGGCCATCATGGTCGAATTGCTGCAAATAAACCACTACTAAAGGACACCAATAATAAGAAGAGACTTGCTTGGGCCAAGAAACATGAGCAATGGACATTAGACCGGTGGAAATCTGTCCTTTGGTGTGATGAGTCCAAATCTTATATTTGGTTCCAACTGTGTCTTTATGAGACGCAGAGTAGGTAAATGGATGATCTCTGCATGTGTAGTTCCCACCGTGAAGCATAGAGGAGGAGGTGTGATGGTGTGGAGGTGCATTGCTGGTGACACTGTCTGTGATTTAGAATTCAAGGCACACTTAACCAGCATGGCTACCACAGCATTCTGCAGCGATACGCCATCCCATCTGGTTTGCACTTAGTGGGACTATAATTTGTTTGTCAACAGGACAATGAGCCAACACACCTCTGTATAAGGGCTATTTTTGAGTGCTGCATCATGAGAATGAGATGGTTTGTGATGAGTTGGACCACAGAGTGAAGATAAAAGCCAACAATTGCTCAGCATATGTGGCAACTCCTTCAAGACTGTTGGAAAAGCATTCAAGGTGAAGCTGTTTGAGAGAGAATGCCAACAGTGTGCAAACCTGTCATCAAGGCAAAAGGTGGCTACTTTGAAGAGTCTCAAATCTAAAATATTATTTGTTTATCACTTTTTTGGTTACTACATGATTCCATATGTGTTGTTTCATAGTTTTGATGTCTTCACTATTATTCTCCAATGTAAAAAACAGTAAAAAGAAAGAAAAACCCTTGAATGAGTAGGTGTGTCCAAACTTTTGACTGGTATATATATAGTTTTTTAAATCATATTTTTACTTGGTGGGGTCAAATAAAACCACGTAGGATGCCTATTGGAGAACCCTGCAATAGACAGAAGGGTTATCATGGATAATGTAGAAGATTGTTCTTACATGGTGCACCAGTTTGTAGAGAATGTGGAGATGTACTTACCTCTTGTTGAGTAACCAGAACATGGGTACCAGGTGGGCCCGGAGCACCCAATTCCCCTTTTTTACCCTGGGGGGAGATAGAAGAAATTAACAATTGGGCTTAATTATCATGTTAATAATTTGATGATAATTAATAATGCCTTATTAAAATAAAATAACTTACCTCAGTTCCCGATTCACCTTTATCACCCTAGGGTTAGAGACGCAAAATCACAAATATGGTTTATTGTGTTGGTGTGTTTAGGGAATAGCCAGACTTGCTCCAAATCATACCTTTTTGCCATCATCTCCTCTTTGTCCTTGCTCTCCCTGTCTCAAGAGAATAATTAGGAGGACTTCACTTTGGGGTATTTGTGGTTATTTTTTAAGTGATCTGATTAAAATGCTGGAACAGAGCAGGAACATTTAAAAAAATACAATATTATTTGACAAAGAGACAAAAATGCTCACATCTTTTCCAGCCAGACCTCTCTTTCCATCAATGCCAGGTCTACCCTACATATCAAGAGGTAAATATTTCACTTACAAACTAGCAAAAAAATCTAACTTCAAATAATGATATAGTGTTTTTGCTATACAAATCATAGCCAAATTGTTGGAATACCTATGTACAGATGAAGTCGGAAGTTACCATACACCTTAGCCAAGTACATTTAAACTCAGTTTTCACAATTCCTGACATTTAATCCTAGTACAAATTCCCTGTCTTTGGTCAGTTAGAATCAGCACTTTATTTTAAGAATGTGAAATGTCAGAATAATAGTAGAGAGAATGATTTATTTGAGCTTTTATTTCTTTCATCACATTCCCAGTGGGTCAGAAGTTTACATACACTCAATTAGTATTTGGTAGGATTGCCTTTAAATTGTTTAACTTGGGTCAAACATTTCAGGTAGCCTTCCACAAGCTTCCCACAATAAGTTGGGTGAATTTTGGCCCATTCCTCCCGACAAAGCTGGTGTAACTGAGTCAGGTTTGTAGGCCTCCTTGCCCGCACACGCTTTTTCAGTTCTGCCCACACATTCTCTGTAGGATTGAGGTCAGCGCTTTGTGATGGCCACTCCAATACCCTGACTTTGTTGTCCTTAAGACATTTGACCACAACTTGGGAAGTATGCTTGGGGTCATTGTCCATTTGGAAGACCCATTTGTGACCATGTTTTAACTTCCTGACTGATGTCTTGAGATGTTGCTTCAATACATCCGCATTATTTTCCTCCCTCAGGATGCCATCTATTTTGTGAAGTGCACCAGTCCCTCCTGCAGTAAAGCACCCCCACAACATGATGCTGCCACCCCCGTGCATCACGGTTGGTATTGTGTTCTTCGGCTTGCAAGCCCCCCCTTTTTCCTCCAAACATAACGATGGTCATTATGGCCAAACAGTTCTATTTATGTTTCATCAGACCAGAGGGCATTTCTCCAAAACGTACTATCTTTGTCCCCATGTGCAGTTGCAAACCGTAGCCTGGCTTTTTTATGGCGGTTTTGGAGCAGTGGTGCTGAGTGGCCTTTCAGGTTATGTCGATATAGGATTTGTTTTACTGTGGATATAGATACTTTTGTACCGGTTTTCTCCAGCATCTTCACAAGGTTGATTTGCACTTTTTGCACCAAAGTACGTTCATCACTAGGAGACAGAACGCTTCTCCTTCCTGAGTGGTATGACGGCTGCGTGGTCCCATGGTGTTTATACTTGATTTCTTTTGGTTTTCCCATGATGTCAAGCAAAGAGGCACTGAGTTTGAAGGTAGACCTTGGAATACATCCACAGGTACACCTCCAATTGACAGAAGCTTCTAAAGCCATGACATAATTTTCTGGAATTTTCCAAGCTGTTTAAAGGTACAGTCAACTTAGTGTATGTAAACTTCTGACCCACTGGAATTGTGATACAGTGAATTATAAGTGAAATAATCCGTCTGGAAACAATTGTTGGAAAAATGACTTGTGTCATGCACAAAGAAAAAAATTAATAAACTATGCCAAAACTATAGTTTGTTAATTTGTGAAGTGGTTGAAAAACGAGTTTTAATGACTCCAACCTAAGTGTATGTAAACTTCCGACTTCAACTGTATATTAAGTCATGTCAAATGTAATTACTGTATGTGTATGTTATGATGATGACAGAAACATACTCACTGGGGTCCCAGGTAAACCAGGCATTCCAGCAATCCCCACCCTGCCTTGGTCTCCTTTCTCTCCCCTCTGCTCAGACCGACACACACAGGCACGCACGCATGCACACGCACACGCACGCGCACACACACACACACACACACACACACACACACACACACACACACACACACACACACACACACACACACACACACGCACGCACACACACACACACGCACACACACACACACACACACACACACACACACACACACACACACACACACACACACACACACACACACACACACACACACACACACACACACACACACACACACACACACACACACACACACACACACACACGCACACGCACGCACACGCACGCACACGTTTCCCATCTATAAGTGGGGTTCCTTGCCCTCTGTATACATTATGATATTGTTAAATGACTCATGGATGACTAACAATCATCAAACTAGTAGAACATTGCTAGTACATAATGTTCAATGAATAGGCTGTAATCACCAATACCCAATACAGTAGGTGAACCTGTGACAAATTCCTGCTGAGAGAAGTCCACATACTTTGCACAGCAGAAGGCTTTCTCATCAGAAGCCTTAAACATGCACCAACAACTGTATGGTTTTTGATCATTTAAATGAATAATACCTACTGTTTGATTCTTGAAGAATATAACTTAGAAAAACATTGTGAGCTAGTTTGACTGTCTAATCCAACGTAACCCAAAACATCTTCTGAAGTACTTGGTTAGTCCATGCACATCATCAATCAATGTAATGTAGTGTAATGCAAGAGGGAAACTGCTGTAGTCCTAGAGAACCACAGCCAATGCAGGGTTTTGTCTCACCAAGCAGTAACACTCCCTGAATCAACTGATCATCAACTAACAACGGTCTTTAATTTAAACCACAATTGGTTTAATCAGGTTTATCAGAGCTGGGCTTTAAACACACCCTGTAGCTCTGTAGGACTGCAGTTATCCACTGATTAAACGAATTAGAGCAAAATGTGTTTATTCAAAGGGTATGAATACTGCACTCACCGTTCCTGGTTCGCCTGTCTTTCCTGGGTCACCCTGCAGACAGGAAACCATTCAAAGCACAACACCTTGATTATCTGCTACAACTTTTTATGGATTGAACGATCAACACCCAATTTTGTCAATGTGAACTCTTACTGTGATAATGGTTCTGTTATGCTGACAAACTACAACAATACATCTAGTCTATGTATGTGTATGTTTGTGCGTGTTCACATTAGAATAACAACAACAGATGTGAAAGGAAGTGAGGGGATGAGGTGTCCAAACCTTGGATCCAGGTTTTCCTGGTAACCCATCCAGACCATCTCTCCCTGACACAGACCCTCCCTGTCAAACATGTTATCAGGGGTCAGATGTAAACATCAGTTACAACAATGTAATACCAATATAAGCCCTCAACCTTCACCCTGTAGGTCACAGTTATTTAGAGGTCCTTCAACGTTGTGGGTATTACATACATAGCTTCTATCAGCCTGTTCACAGAACGTTTGAAAAGTCTTAGCGATACAACTTAGCGACAGAGCTCTTCATTGTTACTCATGTGGTCATACCGTTCCTGGAGATCCTGGTTTTCCATCAGGACCCTACAGAGAGAAGAATACAGTGCTATTATTACCATGACCTGCCAAACATGACCTGTGACCTCATGTTTGTCGCTCTGGATAAGAGCGTCTGCTAAATGACTTAAATGTAAATGTAAGTATCACACTCACCCTTTGTCCAGGCAGACCTGTCTCCCCTCTGAGACCGGGCTCTCCGGGATGTCCTGGTTCACCCTGATGGATGAGAAAACACACCAGCCCCAATCAAATAGAATAGAAAATAACAATTAAATAGAATAGAAAAGAAAATAGCATAATCAAATAGAAAATAAAATAATATAATAAAATAGAACAGTATAGAATAGAAAAGGGTATTTCTGGAGAAGAGCTTGAACAATAGGAATACATGTCAATGTATTATACTGTGATGAAGTACATCTATTAAACTGTAATTAAGTACATCTATTAAACTGGGATGAAGTACATCTATTATACTGTGATTAGGTATATATATTTTATACTGTGATTTAGTATATATATTATACTGTGATAAAGTACATCTATTATACTGTGATTAGGTATATATATTTTATACTGTGATGAAGTACATCTATTATACTGTGATAAAGTACATCTATTATACAGTGATTAAGTACATATAAATCTATTATACAGTGATCCATGTCATGCCGATGACGTAGATTCCACTTATCTCACCTTGATCACCCTAGTCAGGATATTGTTGTCTGAACTGAACTGGAGGGAACAAACACAACAGAAATATGAAACAAGTCCAGTCCTCTTCATAAAGGGTCTTGAAAGGGTTAAATTAAAGATGGACTAGTCATATGAAACTAAATGAACCAACCAAAAAAAGTCAATATTCAATCACATGTTTTCATCTAACTCCCTGGATATATAATCTAACCCCTTGGGCTTCTAGGAGCATCAAGCATCTTCTCACTGGTTCCATCTGCCAGGGATGGCTGAGTTCATGGAAAGTTGTTCTGAAGAGGTAACGGATGATGGACTTACTTGCGCGCCTCCCGGAGGTCCTGGTTTTCCCTTCAGAGGCGAGACCATGGGAACAAAACAAAACAAGAGGGATGTGCGGTCAACTAGCGGCTAGTAAACACATTGTGCGAGCTGAGCAGTCCTGCATCACCATCACAATACTGATGGGAGATGCAACACTCACTCAAGGGGAACATAACATGATTAATAAAGCTGGGATTTTTCATTTGTGCATTTATCAGGCTAGGAATATAATTAGAAACACAAGAGTGTTGATGTTCCTGAACAATGGGCGAAGTCAGTGACGTGAGACATTGACCTAAACCAAGTGTGATGGAGAGTCAGTCAACCGCTGCATGCAGTGATACATGTCCGTCATGTTGTTGTGAATGTACACCTACAGGCTCTCCTTTCTTTCCCTCCGTTCCCTGAAACAAAGAGGAAATCATATCGCTGAACATATCCAACCACGCTGAGCAATTCAAATCAATCAGGTTTGTATCTTTGACAGTGACTAATAAAGTTTTACAAACAAAATAGCGCTTGATAGTAAAGTCAGACAATGCTTACAGGCAAACCAATGTTCCCGGTATCTCCTTTCTCTGCTGGGTCCCCTGGTCGTCCCGGTAACCCCAGTGGGCCCTACAGTCACAGTATAGAGTGAAGATAAGCCAAGAAATATCCACTCCAACCAACAGTGCAGCATATTTCAAACTTGTGTGCAGGGAAATGATAAGAGTTGGGTAGAACATGGAGACATTACCCTTGTTCCTCTCTCACCAGGCTCACCTGCTGGTCCCTGCTCTCCCTGAGGAGAAAGCATTCATAACAGAGAGAAAAACTGTGACTCACTGCATGTTTGTGGGTGTTGTATCTAATCATATGCTGTAGGTGCTGTGTCTAAATATAATGCTGTTGTAGCGATTGAGGAGGAACAGCAGGATTGGGGCTTGAACCAGTAAACCAGAGGTAACATGGTGAGTGAATTACCCTGTGCCATAGAGGTTCAGAGCTATTGGCAGAGGTTTCATTGCATTTACGGTAAGTTACATACAAGGAGACTATACTGAAATATAAACTGGGTGGTTCAAGCCCTGAATGCTGAATGGCTGAAGGCCATGGTATATTAGACCGTGTACCATGAGTATGACAAATCATTTATTTTTACTGCTCTAATTACGTTGGTAACCAGTTTATAATAGCAACATAGAATAGAATAGAACCTCTGGGGTTTGTGATATATGGACATTAATAAGAATTTCTTTATTTTATTTTACCTTTATTTAAATAGGCAAGTCAGTTAAGAACAAATTCTTATTTTCAACGACAGCCTAGGAACAGTGGGTTATCTGCCTTGTTTAGGGGCAGAACGACAGATTTGTACCTTGTCAGCTCGGGGGTTTGAACTTGCACCCTTTTGGTTACTAGTCCAACGCTCTAACCACTAGGCTACCTGCATATGCCATGGCTAAGGGCAGTGTCCAGGCACTATTGCGTTGCATCGTGCATAAGAACAGCTCTTAGCTGTAGTATATTGGCCATATACCACACATCCTCGGGCCTTATTGCTTAAATATTGTCCAGCGAATACAGATGCATGAACTCACCCGTAGTCCTGATTCTCCTTTGATTCCAGGCACACCCTATAGACAAGGGTCATTGTCACGCCAATAGTGTCATCTAACCCATGCTGACTGTTTGAAGAACTATGTGAATGTATTGATCCCATTTATCTCTCTCACACACATCATTGCAATAACAGCCAGTCATGATTTACTTACATCTTTACCTCTTAGTCCTGGTGCTCCGGGATTCCCGGGGACCCCAACAGTTCCCCCTGCCCCTTTAGAGCCATCGTGCCCCTGTAAAGATGGAATCACTGACACGCTGCATGTAGGTTTTATTTGAATATCTCTAAAATGTCCCTACAATGTAAGGACATTGATAGGATGTAAAGTGGACTGAGAGAAGTTATTTACCTTGGGTCCAGGTTTCCCAGACAAGCCAACATTTCCCTGTGAGGTGGAGGAGACCAACAAACGCATCAAACATGTCAGCCTGTCCTAGAGTATCATCATGGCTCATCTGACCCATAGAACAAATAGATAAATATGCATATCTAACTTATCAGGTGCAGGACAGAAGATCGTATCAAAGTAAAGGAAATGGACAGAACAGGTATGGTCCCATGGTGATTTAATCAGACAACCTTTCAGTCCGACTTGGCTCTTCGTCAGGTCATCTGACCAATGACACACACCGGTAGTGAAGCACTCACCCTTTCACCGTTTTCTCCCTTTGGTCCCTGCTGTCCAGGAATGCCGAACCCAGGACTACCCTGTAGAAACCCAACAGACAGACCACACACAACATCGTTGTTTCTCTATCCGGCCGTCACAACACAATAATATGTTATATGTAACTGTTGTATCGACCATGTGATTGTTATGTTGACCATGTGATTGTTGTATCGACCATGTGATTGTTATGTTGACCATGTAATTGTTATGTTGACCATGTGATTGTTATGTTGACCATGTGATTGTTATGTTGACCATGTGATTGTTATGTTGACCATGTGATTGTTATGTTGACCATGTGACTGTTGTGTTGACCATGTGATTGTTGTATCGACCATGTGATTGTTATGTTGACCATGTAATTGTTATGTTGACCATGTAACTGTTGTGTTGACCATGTGATTGTTATGTTGACCATGTAATTGTTATGTTGACCATGTAACTGTTGTGTTGACCATGTGATTGTTATGTTGACCATGTAATTGTTATGTTGACCATGTAACTGTTGTGTCGACCATGTGATTGTTATTTTGACCATGTGATTGTTAAACCTACCATGTGATTGTTGTGTTGACCATGTGATTGTTATGTTGACCATGTGATTGTTATGTTGACCATGTGATTGTTATGTTGACCATGTGATTATTAAACCTACCATGTGATTGTTATGTTGACCATGTAATTGTTGTGTCGACCATGTGATTGTTATGTTGACCATGTAACTGTTATGTTGACCATGTAACTGTTATGTTGACCATGTGATTGTTATGTTGACCATGTGATTGTTATGTCGACCATGTGATTGTTATGTCGACCATGTGATTGTTATGTTGACCATGTGATTGTTATGTCGACCATGTGATTGTTATGTTGACCATGTGTGATTGTTATGTCGACCATGTGATTGTTATGTCGACCATGTGATTGTTAAACCCACCATATGATTGTTATGTCTGCTGGGTAGGGGTGAATTTCAGAGTAGGAAATGGGTTATGGTGGAACCTGAGGTAATGACAAGATGGATGACACTATTCTGTGTGGTTTACCTTCTCTCCTTTGACTCCTTGGACCCCTTTTACTCCCTGGGGTCCAGTCGCACCGATGGGACCAATGTCACCCTGAGTAACACAACACAGACAGTCACACACACAGGCCAATCAATAAACACAACACAGACAGTCACAGACACACAGGCCAATCAATAAACACAACACAGACAGTCACAGACACACAGGCCAATCAATAAACACAACACAGACAGTCACAGACACACAGGCCAATCAATAAACACAACACAAACAGTCACAGACACACAGGCCAATCAATAAACACAAACAGACAGTCACAGTCACAGGCCAATCAATAAACACAACACACAGTCACAGACACACAGGCCAATCAATAAACACAACACAGACAGTCACAGACACACAGGCCAATCAATAAACACAACACAGACAGTCACAGACACACAGGCCAATCAATAAACACAACACAGACAGTCACAGACACACAGGCCAATCAATAAACACAACACAGACAGTCACAGACACACAGGCCAATCAATAAACACAACACAGACAGTCACAGACACACAGGCCAATCAATAAACACAACACAGACAGTCACAGACACACAGGCCAATCAATAAACACAACACAGACAGTCACACAGGCCAATCAATAAACACAACACAGACAGTCACACACACAGGTCACAGACACACAGGCCAATCAATAAACACAACACAGACAGTCACAGACACACAGGCCAATCAATAAACACAACACAGACAGTCACAGACACACAGGCCAATCAATAAACACAACACAGATGGTCACAGAACACAAGAAAAACACAACACAGACAGACACACAGGCCAATCAATAAACACAACACAGACAGTCACAGGCCAATCAATAAACACAACACAGACAGTGGCCAGACACACAGGCCAATCACACAGGCCAATCAATAAACACAACACAGACAGTCACAGACACACAGGCCAACACAGACACACAGACAGACAGTCACAGACACACAGGCCAATCAATAAACACAACACAGACAGTCACAGACACAGGCCAATCAATAAACACAACACAGACAGTCACAGACACACAGGCCAATCAATAAACACAACACAGACAGTCACAGGCCAATCAATAAACACAACACAGACAGTCACAGACACACAGGCCAATCAATAAAATAAACACAGACAGTCACAGACAGGCCAATCACAAACACAACACAGACAGGCACAATCAATAAACATTACAACCACTCCCAGAACAACAATCAAAAGGGGGCCTGTGTTGTTTTAACAAAGAAAGATCTGAAGAGCCCCTCCTTAAACTTTAACTTGTAACAATAGATCTTGGACGACTACATCTAGAGAGGAAATAGCTATCTCTGTGGTGTATCATGGGTAATCCATGAGTCCCCAGTGGCCACTAAGCAGAAATGTAATTGTGTTGTTTGTTGACAGGCAGGCCTGGGGATTTGGTCCTTGTTGTGAGAGAATACTCCCACCACCAATTAACAGCACTTTAACTGTTAGGATATGATGGCTTTGAGTTTGTTGTAATGCAGATGTGTGGTTAGGGGCACCTTAGGGTTTGCAGGTTTTACCTAAAGTTAAAAATACTTCAACAATAATAAGCCACTTACCCTGGTACCCTTCTTTCCTGTGGGACCAAGGATCTGTTGTGATGAAACGGAGAGTAAGCATAATATTATGCAGGATATGATAGTACTGTGTATAAAACATGTAGCTAAGTAAATACATTATTTGGTATTGTAACATTACCCCTTTGGCTGGGTCACCAGGAACTCCTCTCTGTCCCTGTGGAGTGAGACCAAAGGCTTACCTCTCTCACTCTCACTAACACTCTCTCGAACACTCTCACGAACACTCTCACTCTCACTAACACTCTCACGAACACTCTCACTACACACTAACACTCTCACTAACACTCACACTAACACTCACACTAACACTCACACTCCATTAATACTCACCTCGTCACCCTTCTGGCCAAGAGCCCCCGCAAAGCCCTGAGAGAGCGGAGGACAATATATCTATTCATATCCTGAACAATACACATAACAAACTTACCTGCACTTATTATACAGAAAATAAATATATCTTGCTAAATAAGGTCATCAAATCTCATAACTAGGGCCCTGTGTTTTGGTGAATCATGTCACATGACCTGGATTTGAACTTTTATTTAAAGCTTTTTCATGAAACTGTCCCCTTTCCTTTTTTATGTCAATTGGTCCAGCACCATCCTCAGACAATTGGTCCAGCACCATCCTCAGACAATTGGTCCAGCACCATCCTCAGACAATTGGTCCAGCACCATCCTCAGACAATTGGTCCAGCACCATCCTCAGACAATTGCTTTCATTTTTGGTGTAATTCTAATTTCTGGAAAAGGCTTCAAATAAATCTAGATCATATAACATGATAGCCAAGAACACATAGGCCTACTCATAACATACGAGTCATAACAAGGTACATTTCGACAACACTTTCTGAAAAATGAAAAATGATAACATTCATTTTTATTTGATATGGGTTACAGTGTTAATTGGCCAATTGAAATAAAAATATTAATGTCAGTCAATATCAGCCATTGGAGCAAATGCTTGACTGAAATTATTCATACTTTTCCAAACATAAACAGGGCCTTCGAAAAGTATTCAGACACCCTGACTTCTTCCACACTTTGTTACATTACAGCCTTATTCTAAAATGGATTATATAAAATAAAATCCTCAGCAATCTACACACAATACCCCATAAAGACAAAGTGAAGAAAGGTTTTTAGATTTTTTTGCAAATGTATAAAAGAATATATAAAAAATACCTTATTTACATAGGTATTCAGACCCTTTGAAATGATCACCCTTTGAAATTGATCATCCTTGAGATGTTACTACAACTTGATTGGAGTCCACCTGTGGCACATTTAATTGATTGGATATGATTTGGAAAGGCACACACCTGTCTATTCAAGGTCCCACAGTTGACACAGCATGTCAGAGCAAAAACTAAGCCATGAGGTCAAAGAAATTGTCCGTAGAGCTCCGAGACAGGATTGTCTAGGCACAGATCTGGGGAAGGGTACCAACAAATGTCTGCAGCATTGAAGGTCCCGAAGAACACAGTGGCCTCAATCATTCTTAGGTGGATTAAGTTTGGAACCACCAAGAATCATTCTAGAGCTGGCCGCCCAGGCAAAACTGAGCAATCGGGAGAAGGGCCTTGGTCAGGGAGCTGACCAAGAACCAGATGGTCACTCTGACAGAGCTCTAGAATTCCTCTGTGGAGATGGGAGAACCTTCCAGAAGGACAACCATCTCTGCAGAACTCCACTATTCAGGCTTTTATGGTAGAGTGGCCAGACTAAGCCACTTCTCAGTTTTGTCAAAAGGCACCGAAAGACTCTCAGACCATGAGAAACAAGATTCTCTGGTCTGACGAAACCAAGATTAAACTCTTTGGCCTGAATGCCAAGCGTCACGTCTGGAGGAAACCTGGCACCATCCCTACGGTAAAGCATGGTGGTGACAGCATCATGCTGTGGGGATGTTTTTCAGTGGCAGGGACTGGGAGACTAGTCATGATTGAGGCAAAGATGAACGGAGCGAAGTACACTGAGATCCTTGATGAAAACCTACTCCAGAGGACTCAGGACCTCAGACAGTGGCAAAGGTTCACCATCCAACAGGACAATGAACCTAAGCACACAGCCAAGACAGCGCAGGAGTGGCTTTCGGACAAGTCTCTGAATGTCCTTGACTGGCCCAGCCAGAGCCCGGACTTGAACCCAATCAAACATCTCTGGAGAGACCTGAAAATAGCTGTGCAGCAACACTCCCCATCCAACCTGTGGAGAAGAATGGGAGAAACTCCCCAAATACAGGTGTGCTAAGCTTGTAGCGTCATAGCCAAGAAGAGTCAATGCTGTAATTGCTGCCAAAGGTGCGTCAACAAAGTACTGAGCAAATGTAAATGTTTTAATATATATATATATATATATATATGTATATATTTAATTAGCTTTGTCATTATGAGTTATTGTGTGTAGATTGATGAAGGAAAAAAAGGATAAGGATAAGGCTGTAACCTAACAAAATGTGGAAAAAGTAAAGGAGTCTGAATACTTTCTGAAGGCACTGTATAATGAACTCAGAAGGCACTGTATAATGGAACTCAGAAGGCACTGCATAATGTAACTCAGAAGGCACTGTATAATGGAACTCAGAAGGCACTGCATAATGGAACTCAGAAGGCACTGCATAATGCACTATAATGGAACTCAGAAGGCACTGTATAATGTAACTCAGAAGGCACTGTATAATGGAACTCAGAAGGCACTGCATAATGTAACTCAGAAGGCACTGTATAATGGAACTCAGAAGGCACTGCATAATGGAATAATGGAACTCAGAAGGCACTGTATAATGGAACTCAGAAGGCACTGCATAATGTAACTCAGAAGGCACTGTATAATGGAACTCAGAAGGCACTGCATAATGTAACTCAGAAGGCACTGTATAATGTAACTCAGAAGGCACTGCATAATGTAACTCAGAAGGCACTGTATAATGGAACTCAGAAGGCACTGCATAATGTAACTCAGAAGGCACTGCATAATGTAACTCAGAAGGCACTGTATAATGGAACTCAGAAGGCACTGCATAATGGAACTCAGAAGGCACTGTATAATGTAACTCAGAAGGCACTGTATAATGGAACTCAGAAGGCACTGTATAATGGAACTCAGAAGGCACTGCATAATGGAACTCAGAAGGCACTGTATAATGGAACTCAGAAGGCACTGTATAATGGAACTCAGAAGGCACTGTATAATGGAACTCAGAAGGCACTGTATAATGGAACTCAGAAGGCACTGTATAATGGAACTCAGAAGGCACTGTATAATGGAACTCAGAAGGCACTGTATAATGGAACTCAGAAGGCACTGTATAATGGAACTCAGAAGGCACTGTATAATGGAACTCAGAAGGCACTGCATAATGGAACTCAGAAGGCACTGTATAATGGAACTCAGAAGGCACTGTATAATGGAACTCAGAAGGCACTGTATAATGGAACTCAGAAGGCACTGTATAATGTAACTCAGAAGGCACTGTATAATGTAACTCAGAAGGCACTGTATAATGTAACTCAGAAGGCACTGCATAATGGAACTCAGAAGGCACTGTATAATGGAACTCAGAAGGCACTGTATAATGGAACTCAGAAGGCACTGTATAATGGAACTCAGAAGGCACTGTATAATGGAACTCAGAAGGCACTGTATAATGGAACTCAGAAGGCACTGCATAATGGAACTCAGAAGGCACTGTATAATGTAACTCAGAAGGCACTGCATAATGGAACTCAGAAGGCACTGTATAATGGAACTCAGAAGGCACTGCATAATGTAACTCAGAAGGCACTGCATAATGGAACTCAGAAGGCACTGTATAATGGAACTCAGAAGGCACTGTATAATGGAACTCAGAAGGCACTGTATAATGGAACTCAGAAGGCACTGTATAATGGAACTCAGAAGGCACTGCATAATGGAACTCAGAAGGCACTGCATAATGGAACTCAGAAGGCACTGCATAATGTAACTCAGAAGGCACTGCATAATGTAACTCAGAAGGCACTGTATAATGGAACTCAGAAGGCACTGCATAATGGAACTCAGAAGGCACTGCATAATGGAACTCAGAAGGCACTGCATAATGGAACTCAGAAGGCACTGCATAATGGAACTCAGAAGGCACTGCATAATGGAACTCAGAAGGCACTGCATAATGGAACTCAGAAGGCACTGCATAATGGAACTCAGAAGGCACTGTATAATGGAACTCAGAAGGCACTGCATAATGGAACTCAGAAGGCACTGCATAATGGAACTCAGAAGGCACTGCATAATGGAACTCAGAAGACACTGCATAATGGAACTCAGAAGGCACTGTATAATGGAACTCAGAAGGCACTGTATAATGGAACTCAGAAGGCACTGTATAATGGAACTCAGAAGGCACTGCATAATGGAACTCAGAAGGCACTGCATAATGGAACTCAGAAGGCACTGCATAATGGAACTCAGAAGGCACTGCATAATGGAACTCAGAAGGTTATAATTTGAGATAAATTTGAGATAATGATGATGATTTGAGATAAACCTCCTGTATTCATTATGCACATTGCAATTAGGTTGAATTAAAGCTCAGTGATGCAAGACCTTCTCAGATAGACCATTAGTCCTGACATACCCATAGCCGTGGGAGGTAGGGGTGCTGAGGGTTCTGCAGCACCCCCTGAAAAATCAGAATTTTAAAAAACATATTAATAATAATAATAAAAGTAGTGCACTGGGCCTTTACTAGTCGTCTATTAGCAGGCCGATGTAGCCCATGGCTGGACAGGTTGGAGGAGGATGGCTGTCCACTTCAATCTAATCAGCTGGGTTAATTTCCCTAAGGTAGACACACTCCTTCACACAGATAATATGTGGAGGGAGAGGGCAGTGATGAGGGAAGGGGAAGTGGGTTCACCTAACTAGTTGCAAACTTTCTCAATGAAAAGTTACAACACAAGTGATTTGAAGGATAAAGGGAGCAAATTTGCAATCAGAGGATTTGTGAAGGGAGGGTAAGCCATAAAAGACCTACAGACTGTAAGTCAGGAGACTCGAGGCCGTCTTCAATAGGCACCAAATGGAAGACAAACTGAAACGGAGAGGGACTACCCGGACTTGTCCAGTAAGAAACACTCATTTTTGTTTTGTGTTTCTGCATGCCCAAATGAACACAGCCCAGGTTTGGTAGTGTGGTAATGATTGATTCTGTAATGGCTGGTTATACTCACTGTCACTCCCTGTGTTCCCATAGGCCCCACCTCTCCTCGATCGCCCTGTAGGAGACATAACCATAACAATACCACCACATTATCACCATGATCATAATCTGATGAGCTACTCACACACCTGACTGTAGAGTTAAAACACACTATCTATCGTAGCAGGAGATGTGATAACTGTTACAAGGTGGGGACTTGCACTTCATTGGCTTGTGCTCGGACTGGCGTACGTAAGCAGATGCACGGGCACACACACACACACACACACACACACACACACACACACACACACACACACACACACACACACACACACACACACACACACACACACACACACACACACACACACACACACACACACACAC
This sequence comes from Oncorhynchus gorbuscha, assembly GCF_021184085.1. Lineage (NCBI taxonomy): Eukaryota > Metazoa > Chordata > Actinopteri > Salmoniformes > Salmonidae > Oncorhynchus > Oncorhynchus gorbuscha. The sequence goes on along the minus strand of NW_025745867.1, from coordinate 29,298 downwards.
ACACACACACACACACACACACACAGCCTAATGGATCTGATCACATTCTAAGCCATACACAGCCCAGCGATTGACCTGGAGCTGAAATAAATAGATTTTCTCATTTAATTAGCTGATGAAACACCACTCTTATTAATTATTCAGAGAATATTTCAATATGAGGCGGCGTAATGAGCGGTAGAGCAAATCAGTGTGGATTTAACTGACCTTATCCCCTTGGATGCCTTTCACTCCCTTCTTCCCCTAAAGGAGGAGAGAAACAGTAGTGGAAAAAGTACTCAAACCTCATACTTGATTAAAAGTCAAGATACTTTAATAGAATGACTCAAGTAAAAGTGAAAGTCACCCAGTAGAATACTACTTGAGTAAAAGTATTTGGTTTTAAATATACTTAAGCATCAAAAGTAAATGTAATTGTTAAAATATACTTATTTATCAAAAGTAAAAATACAAATAATGGAACATTCCTTATATTAAGCAAACCAGACCGCACAATTTTCTTGTTTTTTAATTTACGGATAGCCAAGGTCACATTCCAACACTCAGACATAATTTAAAAACAAAGCATTTGTGTTTAGTGAGTCCGCCAGATCAGAGGCAGTAGGGGTGACAAGGGATGTTCTCTTGAATGTGCAAATTGGATCATTTTCTGTCCTCCAAAGCATTCAAAAAGTACTGAGTACTTTTGGGTGTCAGGGAAATGTATGGAGTAAAAAGTACATCATTTTCCTTAGGAATGTAGTGAAGTAAAAGTAGAAGTTGTCAAAAATATAAATACTAAAGTAAAGTACAGATACCCCAAAAAACTACTTAAGTATTACTTTAAAGTATTTTGATCTTAAGTACTTTACACCACTGGAGAGAAACCATCCAGCCGGAATAATTTAATTACGAAAGTCCATATATAAAGTACATGATAATGGTCTCCACTTTTGTATGTGTATTCAATATAAACTAATAAAAAGTTGATGCATACCCGTGGTCCGACAACCCCTTGTATCCCTTGAACACCAGCCTCTCCCTTAGAAAGGCAGAACAAAGATGATGGTGTGAATAACTAGGTCCATACTGCAGTCCAACGGGTTTGCAGAGTTCCTATGTTGTTTGAGCTTCCAATCAAAGTGTTAACATAAATGAAGTACCTTTAGTCCCTCAGGTCCTGATAGGCCTATATTTCCCTGCAAGTCAAAGTTAAACCAATGATTAGCTAATACGTGACTAACAAACTACACAATTCAGGTGAAGCGATACACACGCTTCATGTTGATGAGTCCATGTATGAACTGTTTGTACCTTCTCCCCTGGCTCTCCACGAGGCCCCTGGACACCGGGAACCCCGATTCCCTCCTCTCCCTGGGAAGAACAGCACAAATCACCAATCAGAATCGTATCATAACCGTAATCAGACCAACATGCAGTATGATACCCACATAAACCAATAGTATTCAAATATGATATTCGCTGTGGCTTCATTCAAATATACAGAGGATACCACAAGATAATGTCCCTTCAGGTATACTGTAACTTATTGATGAAGGACACTCTTACCTTATATCCCATTTGACCTGGGAAGCCTGGAACACCATCAATTCCAATGGGACCAGGTAACCCTGCTTGGCCCTGGTTTGAGACAGACAACAAGGAAAGGAAGAAAGATTGAACACACATGAACTACAAGCCAATACTTAGGAATAGCAATGTGTTATTATAGTTTAATTAACACAAACTGAGCATAATAAATCATCATAATTTGGTGGGTGCTTCTATTTGTCCTATTCAGAAAGTTTTTTTTTTTGCTTATCTCTCCCTGAGACACCATCAGAGAGTTGTTTCACGGCCAGTGTCTGAAATTATCAATGGCAACCAATTAGGGTTAAGTGCCTTGCTCAAGATCACATTGGCAGGTTTTTCACCTTGTTGGCTTTGGAATTCAAACTAGTGACCTTTCAGTTGCTGGCCCAACACTCTAATCGCTAGGCTGCTCGCTGCATAACAGAAACTAAACACTTACATCTTTACCATGATCTCCTTTGTCTCCTTTGGCCCCTACTTTCCCACGCAAACCCTTTCAAAACATCACAAAACACTAATGTTATTTAATTAATAACATACCAGCAAGGAAAAGAGGTTAAATTTGCATTTATCAAGTTATTGGACAATATTAAACATAGATGTAGCATGAATGACTTGTATTCATTTCTTTTGTATTTATCCAGGCGAGTCCTGTCGTGACAGGAAGCTCTTTTTCAAAGTAGCCCTGGCAAAGGCAATACATGACCCAATACTAGTTTTGAAAAATAAACACCCATTTCTAGAATTGTCAGCAAAGCCCAAAATGTGTGTTTAAAATGCGATCGCTAAAACTAATTCATAATCCTGGCAGCATTGTTCTATTCATATCAACACCGTGCCAGTTTTTCATCATAATTTAGACGAATTCCATTGACTTAGCAAGCTCCATCTTCCCTTGACCCAAAGCAGTAACTATACTGTTGAAGAAAAGAAAGGAGAAAGGAACCACCCACTCACTTTAGCACCTGCCTCCCCATGTTCCCCCTGCAAGGGAAGAATAGAACATAAACACATCAAATAAATCAATGTTGTGAAACCCATATCATTTAAGATTGTTAAGTGACCGGCCACAGAAGGTCAATGTGAAAGAAATTTTATCATATGAACTGGTTACAACGGAGTCCCTCAGGGATGTATTTTATCCCCAATATTATTTCCATTGTGTGCTGACAACATGATACTTGTAGTATGTATTTTTGAATGACACATCAACACACATAACATACAGAAAATTCAAAATGGGTTCACAGTCTTGTTGAACGATTATTATTATGCGATATAATAATAATAATAGTATGTAAGATCTACCCGCACTGTCTGTCTGTCTTACCTTAACAGATATCCCTGAGGACCCAGGTGAACCTGACTGTCCAGGCAGGCCTGAGGGTCCAGAGACCCCTGGTACACCCGGAGCCCCTTGGGGTCCCTTTTATCAGAGCAGGATAGGACATTAAACAACAACCATATCATTTGTATTCCTTAATCAGAGGAAGCATGTAGTATCAATTATTTATGATGTTGAACGAACAAAACAAGTTATTTCAGGTAATACAATTTCCAAACCCTTTATGAAACATGTATATCCCTTTATAAGGCCTATATAAAACAAAGTTGTTTTAGGATCTGTGTTGTGAATACTCACTGATGATCCAGGCTCTCCCTTTCGTCCAGGAGCATAATGGCCGTCTCCTATGCCCCCTATAACATACCCAGGCTCCCCCTGGCAGAGAGAAGTCAAAGGTCACATAATATCACCTTGTGGTGAACTCGTAGTATGATTATCTAAAACTTGAAGATGAAAAGAGGGCGACAAAGGGATTGGCATGAAGGCATGAAGGCAGGAAGGTTCAAACCTAACGCTTTAATCACTTGACCCTATTGGTTAGCATTACATTTTATATTGCACAGATAATCCTAACATTTCTTAGAACATCTACTTGCTTCTAGACTCATGTTGTTCGGTTGGACTTACCCTCTCTCCTCTCTGGCCTTTTGGACCAGTGATACCAGGAGGCCCCTGTGATTACAGAAAATAACATTAAAACTGATACATGACAGCGTTCACAATGACACACTAGATCACCTGACAGGAAATCATAAAAGGATGGCTTGAAGGGTGATAAAGTTTTGAATAAAGATGGCTGAATGAATACACACTTGTTCATTGCTCACCAAAGCTAGCTAGTTTAATATTGCATGGTGTCAGAAATAACCGTTAGTTTCACCGTTATGGAACCAATTCAACCCCCACAAACTTTGAGCCTTGAGGGAAACATCTTAGAAAACTGGAGACGAAGGATTCAACAGTTTAAGCTAGGAAATACAATTGAGAAACTTAATTTCATGTTCCCACAGGTGTCAACATAATCATAGTATTATGGAAAACTGTCACTCAAAGTGCATGGCATCTATGATTAGTAACGACATGTTTTTATTATGAAGGATTAAAATTGGAAAGAGTTGAAGAGAACAAGTTGAAAACAGAACACAGGCATTAATGGCCTTATGAGTGATTCTGAAGAACAAGACTTAGGGTCTGCATCCTAAAAAGCACCCTATTCCCTATATACTGCAGTGCACTAGTGTTGACCAGAGCCCTATAGGTCCTGGTCAAAAGTAGTGCACCAACTTGGGAATAGAGTTTGAGTTTATGGGTACACTACTAGACACTAATAAACATCATCTCCATAAGCACATTGAACATACCAGATCACCTGGAACACCTTCTAAACCCTGAAACAGAGAGAAAACTGTCATTAGAAACATCTCATTTACATAAGTGGCATAAATTTAAATGTAGTTAATAAGCTGTGAGCAAAACTGTCATTTCAACCAGTTTTGCACAATGGAAAGCTTAAGCTCAATTACTAGAATAACTTTAATTTGTGGTGACAGGCACACAGAAGCACCTTAAAAAATGTAAATCACACACACACACACAGTAACGGTGCATAACAGTCCAATACATTGTTAAAACAGGACAAGTTTTACATCATCCCGATACACTGACTGTACAAAACATTAAGAACACCTGCTCTTTCCATGACATAGACTAACCGAGTGAATCCAGGTTAAATCTAGGATCCCTTATTGATGTCACTTGTTAAATCCACTTCAAATCAGTGTAGATTAAGGGGAGGAGACAGGTTAAAGAACCATTTTAACCCTTGAGACAATTGAGACATGGATTGTGTGTGTGTGCAATTCAGAGGGTGAATGGGCAAGACAAAAGATTTAAGTGCCTTTGAACAGGGTGTGGTAGTAGGTGCCAGGCGCACCGGTTTGAATATGTCAAGAACTGCAACGCTGCTGGGTTTTTCATGCTCAACAGTTTCCTGTGTGTATCAGGAATGGACCACCACACAAAGGACTTCCAGCCATCTTGAGACAACTGTGAGAAGCATTGGAGTCAGCATGGGCCAGCATCCCTGTGGAACACTTTGGACAGCTTGTCGAGTCCAATCCCTGACAAATTGAGGCTGTTCTGATGGCAAAAGGGGATGCAACTCAATATTAGGAAGGTGTTCCTAATGTTTTGTACACTCAGCGTACAATAAGTACAATATATTTCTTTCTTTGTGTCTGGCAGACATATCAGTGTGGATGACGGATCACCACCTCAAGCTGAACCTCGGCAAGACGGAGCTGCTCTTCCTCCCGGGGAAGGACTGCCCGTTCCATGATCTCGCCATCACGGTTGACAACTCCATTGTGTCCTCCTCCCAGAGCGCTAAGAACCTTGGCGTGATCCTGGACAACACCCTGTCGTTCTCAACTAACATCAAGGCGGTGGCCCGTTCCTGTAGGTTCATGCTCTACAACATCCGCAGAGTACGACCCTGCCTCACACAAGAAGCGGCGCAGGTCCTAATCCAGGCACTTGTCATCTCCCGTCCGGATTACTGCAACTCGCTGTTGGCTGGGCTCCCTGCCTGTGCCATTAAACCCCTACAACTCATCCAGAACGCCGCAGCCCGTCTGGTGTTCAATCTTCCCAAGTTCTCTCACGTCACCCCGCTCCTCCGCTCTCTCCACTGGCTTCCAGTTGAAGCTCGCATCCGCTACAAGACCATGGTGCTTGCCTACGGAGCTGTAAGGGGAACGGCACCTCAGTACCTCCAGGCTCTGATCAGGCCCTACACCCAAACAAGGGCACTGCGTTCATCCACCTCTGGCCTGCTCGCCTCCCTACCACTGAGGAAGTACAGTTCCCGCTCAGCCCAGTCAAAACTGTTCGCTGCTCTGGCCCCCCAATGGTGGAACAAACTCCCTCACGACGCCAGGACAGCGGAGTCAATCACCACCTTCCAGAGACACCTGAAACCCCACCTCTTTAAGGAATACCTAGGATAGGATAAAGTAATCCTTCTCACCCCTCCCCCCCTTAAAAGATTTAGATGCACTATTGTAAAGTGGCTGTTCCACTGGATGTCATAAGGTGAATGCACCAATTTGTAAGTCGCTCTGGATAAGAGCGTCTGCTAAATGACTTAAATGTAATGTAAATGTAATGTAAATGTTTGTTAGATTTACCCGTTGTCCGGCTGAACCTGGGGGTCCGGTTCGTCCTGGTCGTCCTGGCAACCCGGGGACACCATCTGTTCCAGGAAGTCCCTGATAAATGAAAAAAATACAGTCAGTGACAAAAAATACACAACATAGATTTGTTTTCCCTTTTTCTTTTCTGTTTGGCTTCTGTGTCTGTTTTGATGCCACTATTATTGTTCTACTACACACCTTCACGTCATATGTCACTGAGAAAAACAATACAAATATTGATCACACAAAAACACATTACACAACCAAGAAGAAAGATTGATAAAGGAGTACTGACCCAAATATAACATTTGATCTCTGTTTCTATGTGAAGTCCAGTATCAATGAACACTGAGAAGACACTGAGATCAATAGGATCATTGTATTGTTGTTTGCTACGCCTGGCGCTAAGCTGAGTGGAGGTGGAAGGTGTCCTGGGCCCGGTTTCCCGAAAGCAATGGAATTTAGGCTTCCCATGTTTTAACCATGCATCTTCCCTACAACGGCCAACGGTTTAACATGCGTTACCCAAAACACCACGCAGAAAAAAAACACTCGCTAAGTGCGTCGTTGGAGCATGTGTCAATACTGATAGGGTGGAAAGAAAGGCAGCACTGCTCTCGGATCAGCTTTCTCCATTCAAATCTTACCTTAACATTAGAATTATTCCACAATACTGACAATGGATCAGCTCCTAGAGCTTTATTATCACCTAATGGCTGCTAATATTGAGGCAGCTTATTCTAATGCTTACCCTATAGTAATTACACTCAATCACAGATTCATTTGGCACATCATTGCACACGTTCTTACACATCATGAAATATATATACATTACAGACAGCGTAGCTTATATAGCTTATATATACATTACATGACATGTAGTTAAACATTATTTAAATATTTAGGCCTACATTATGTAGCCTATAATACAGTCATCTAGCGTTGAATTTTAAACATCTTTTTATCCTTCACTTCCCACTAGGCCAGACGTCTATTCAACATCTTTTCCATTTCATTGAAATGATGTGAAAACAACTATAACAACTAAAACAATTTTAGGACCAAACAAAGACAGATTGTTGAATGACTAACTGTCAGATGCTACAGAAGAATATATAGCAGCAATTCTGTCAACTTTCATCATCAATTCTGACACACGGCCACTCAAAGAAACAAACAATCAAACACACACAAACGCACACAAACGCACACAAACGCACATGGCTGAGAGCAGCACAGGACCAGCCGCTGGGCAGTGATCTTCAAATGCCTTGCTCAAGGGCACAGTACTCTACTGTATCAGTGGGGGTTAAGTGCCTTCCTCAAGGGCACAGCACTCTACTGTATCAGTGGGGGTCTAGTGCCTTGCTCAAGGGTACAGCACTCTACTGTATCAGTGGGGGTTAAGTGCCTTGCTCAAGGGCACAGCACTCTACTGTATCAGTGGGGGTTAAGTGCCTTGCTCAAGGGTACAGCACTCTACTGTATCAGTGGGGGTTAAGTGCCTTGCTCAAGGGCACAGCACTCTACTGTATCAGTGGGGGTTAAGTGCCTTGCTCAAGGGCACAGCACTCTACTGTATCAGTGGGGGTTAAGTGCCTTGCTCAAGGGCACAGCACTCTACTGTATCAGTGGGGGTTAAGTGCCTTGCTCAAGGGCACAGCACTCTACTGTATCAGTGGGGGTTAAGTGCCTTGCTCAAGGGCACAGCACTCTACTGTATCAGTGGGGGTTAAGTGCCTTGTTCAAGGGCACAGCACTCTACTGTATCAGTGGGGGTTAAGTGCCTTGCTCAAGGGCACAGCACTCTACTGTATCAGTGGGTGTAGATGATAGCCTACATAGACAATGTATGATGAGAGAGTTATCACTTACTCTCTCTCCTTTCTCTCCTTTGGACTTGAGGCCAATTGACTCAAACATCGCAGTGTTTTGCTGGAGTCTCTGTAATCAAACAAATGTCATGGAATTATGGCAGATGAATGAATAAATAAATGGCAATGAATGAATGACAATGAATGGCTGGATAAATAGATGAATGACTGGATGAATGACAACGAATGGCTGGATAAATAGATGAATGACTGAATGAATGAATGACTGAATGAATGACTGGATGAATGGCTGGATGAATAGATGAATGACTGAATGAATGACTGAATGAATGGCTGGATGAATAGATGAATGACTGAATGAATGACTGAATGAATGGCTGGATAAATAGATGAATGACTGAATGAATGACTGAATGAATGGCTGGATGAATAGATGAATGACTGAATGAATGACTGAATGAATGGCTGGATAAATAGATGAATGACTGAATGAATGAATGGCTGGATGAATAGATGAATGACTGAATGAATGTATGGCTGGATGAATAGATGAATGACTGAATGAATGAATGGCTGGATGAATAGATGACTTAATTAAATTGTGGTGTAGAACATACCAGTCCACCATTACCAGAGCCATCTCCCTGTTAGTGACAGACAGAGAAAAAGAGAGGTAAACATAAAGTCCAAATATCTCATTCAATCACCAAGTTAGAAGTAACTAAATATAACTGTACTCACCCTTTCTCCTTTCTGCCCCTTCGAAAGTGAATCAGAAAGGATAAAGAGATTAATCTATTAATCAAATAAAGGTCAGTCCATGTTTCCAAATGACAGTGGGTCAAAGGTCATCTAAAGAAGGAGCCCAGTGGACAATGATGTCATTACAAGAACTGGTCAGAATGATGTCATTGCCAGAACTGGTCGGAATGACGTCATTAGCAGAACTGGTCGGAATGACGTCATTAGCAGAACTGGTCGGAATGACGTCATTAGCAGAACTGGTCGGAATGACGTCATTAGCAGAACTGGTCGGAATGACATCATTAGCAGAACTGGTCGGAATGACATCATTAGCAGAACTGGTCGGAATGACATCATTAGCAGAACTGGTCGGAATGACGTCATTAGCAGAACTGGTCGGAATGACGTCATTAGCAGAACTGGTCAGAATGACATCATTAGCAGAACTGGTCAGAATGACGTCATTAGCAGAACTGGTCAGAATGACGTCATCAGCAGAACTGGTCGGAATGACGTCATTAGCAGAACTGATCAGAATGACGTCATCAGCAGAACTGGTCGGAATGACGTCATTAGCAGAACTGGTCGGAATGACGTCATCAGCAGAACTGGTCGGAATGACGTCATTAGCAGAACTGGTCGGAATGACGTCATTAGCAGAACTGGTCGGAATGACGTCATTAGCAGAACTGGTCGGAATGACGTCATTAGCAGAACTGGTCAGAATGACGTCATTAGCAGAACTGGTTGCTGGGAGGGAACAAACCATATATGTAGAATATATTCTATGCTGACACAAATAATGAAATAGGCGATGATGATGATGATAATAGTAATGTTGATGATAACAGTAATGATGATGATGACTAAGAGAAGGACGTACCTTGCACTGTAAGGAGCAGGGGCCCTGGGGTTTGGTCAGCTCATCAGGGTCATCAGTTGGAGTGTCCAGCTGGGCAGACTAATAAAAGTGGTCAAACACATTGATGTTGACCTTATTATATGACCTTGAATCAGAGGCTATAGGTCATTATTATTTAAATCCTCATTTCTACCTTGAGAACATTCTAATTCCAGCTGGAGGGCGAGAGCAGCCCACTCCAACACACAGCTGAGTTTCACATCTCTGTCATAATTAGCTGCTTGCCAGCATTCCACACTTCATACTTAACTAACTGTGATCCCAGCTAAGGAGACATATTGAGCAAACGTTATCAGCAAGCTAGAATGTTTTAAAACAAGCACGTTGTTCCAAAAAGTCCCGATGAAGTACCTTTCATTTCAAATGATATATTAGTTTCACTCAGACGTGTGTATTCTGTACCTCGTCGTGTTGCCTGAACTCGGAGAGCAGCGCCTCGCTGCAGATGTTGCTGATGAACTCTCTCTCTATGGAGGAGAAGTCATCAAAGTCCCTGGCGTAGAAGATGTTCTGGTAGCTGGCTGGATATGCTATCTTCTTCAGCTCGTCCATGTCTGCATTGGCCACCCCGATGGCCAGCACACTCACACCTGAGAGTGGAGTCAATATCAGAGAAGAATGTGAAAATACATGATATAATGTTATACAAAGCAATATTCAGCAATATGCAAAGTCAAAGGCTTCTGACAACGACCAGTTACTGGATATCACTACATGTATCAAAGACAAGTGAGATATGCCTGTGTAGATTCATCTGTGTTAAAGAGATGTTTTCAGGAGCTTGCGTGTGAGTAGCAACGGCTCCTAATCAACAAGAACAAAATGGCTACAATCCTTAGATGTCCCAAGACATTGACCACGGTTTTGACTAGATGGTATACAGCTACGAACGGAAGTTACTTTTCGTAGCAGGTTAGGAGAATTAACGTAGCAGGTTAGGATAATTACGTTAAGGTTAGGAAAAGGGTTAGGGTTAGATAAAATGCACTCCTAGCCTGCTTTGAAAAGTCACTTATGTTCGTATCTGTTTACCATCTAGCCACAACCTTTGACTCCCAGCATGTAGAGTATGACCACTGATATCTTAACTGACCATAAGCCTGTGCGATCCTGGAGGGTTGCTCCACATCGTCCACGGCCCGGCCATCTGTCAGCAACACCAAGACATGAGGCACCTCCTGCCTCATCCCCAGAGACTCCTGGAACAGCTCCTTCAGAACGTAGCTCATCCCCTTCCCTATGGAACAACAACACATTCACTGGCAATATCACTATCAATATGTCCACACACACCAGTGGAGGCTTCTCACAGGAAGAAAGAGAGGACTAGCCCTACAAAATTTTCTTTTTTAAATAGTGAAACATTTCTAGATAAAACATTTTTAGATAAAACTATACTAAATATATTCACGTCACCAAATAATTTATTAAAACACACTGTTTTGCAATGAAGATCTACAGTAGCCTCAACAGCACTCTGTAGGGTAGCACCACGGTGTAGGTTTTCACCTGGTCACAGATAGTCCACAAGTGAAGGGAAAAGGTAAGAGGAAGAGAGCACGTAGATAGACGTGAGAAGGAATTCTATGTACAACGAGCAGTTTGTATGTGGCTGCTATGAAAGAGAACTGTGTTTGCGTGTGATCAGGGGTGTATTCATTGTGCGGACTCTGTTAAACATTTCTTAAACAAAAGCAAATAAAACAAAAAGGGGATAAACATAACTGAATTTGTCCAATAGAAACTCTATTTTGCAACTGGCGGTATTGAAGGCGGTATTGAATGTGTCACTGTCTGTCACCTCAAATCTTTCTCTCGACCTGTGCACCTACGTTGTAAACTTTCATTCATAGGCTGGGTTGTAGCAGCCTCATGATGGGTACAGCGAAAATTGGACTATCATGTAGTAGCCTAAACCTATCAATGTTACATTGAGCTGGGTGAATGGAATATGAATGACAGTCATCCAACATGCTGTAATAGAAATAAGGCCATGTATATATTTATTTTTTATTTTACCTTTATTTAACTAGGCAAGTCAGTTAAGAACAAATTCTTATTTTCAATGATGGCCTAGGAACAGTGGGTTAACTGCCTCTTCAGGGGCAGAACGACAGATTTATACCTTGTCAGCTTGGGGGTTTGAACTTGCAACCTTCCGGTTACTAGTCCAACGCTCTAACCACTAGGCTACCCTGCCACCCCTAAATGATCATAAAAGGCACCGACCGCCACTGACACACACACACGGACGTGGTCGCAGGTACAATATAGAGAATCAATGTGTATTGAAAGTGAATAGGCATGGAAGGTGTGTCACAATTTCAAAATGCAAACACAACTGGAGACAGCTTGTCATTTTAGGAGACGGGCGTTTGACAGACAGGGCTACGGTAGCTAGCAAAAGAGGGTAAAAACGGTTGCTATCCAGCTGTACACAACATCAGTTGGCTAGCTAAATACCTTGGCTAACTGTGTGGCGATACCAGCACCGGACTACCGCATTTGGGCCCCCGGTGCACCAACCTCCATAAAGCTATGAGAACATGCTGGAGTTTTAAAGAAATGTCTACACTTTTTGCCATGGGTCAGAGAGAAAAATGACTGTTTTATAGCTCATCTCATGCTATTGTTCACTTTTTGCCATGAGGTTAAGAGAACATTTAACAGTTTAAAGCTAATTTGCTGCAATTCTACACATTTTGCTATCATATGTTATCTGGGGGCACCCGACCTCCAGGGATACATGCCCTGTGTGCCTATTAGGTAATCCAGCCCTGGGAGAAACAGTTCACTATTTAACAGTTCATTAGTTATGCAAATACAAAGCTGTCTCCAAAAGGCAAGGCAAGTTTACTTTTGGATGTTTGTGAGGTCTCCACTTTCAAAGCTTATAGACATCTAACATTTTTCTAGGTAGACAGAATGTCTGTATGTGTGTACGTGTGTGTGTATGTGTCCATGTGTGTATGTGTGTATGTGTGTACGTGTGTGTGTGTATGTGTACCTGTTTTGGTGTTGCCTCCTCCATAGTGTACTCCTCTCAGAGCCTTTAGGACAGAGTTCCTGTTCTTGTAATCATTCAGTTTGAACTCTATCCTTGGTTCATCACTGTAGTGCACAACTGCTATCTGAGGGGAGAGATGGGACAGTCAGTTGCAATTACCTACAGTACCAGTCAAAAGTTTGGACACACCTACCCATTCAAGGTTTTTTACATTTAAATTGTTTAACTATTTTCTACTTTGTAGAATAATAGTGAATACATCAAAACTATGAAATAACACATATGGAATCATGTAGTAACCAAAAAAGTGTTAAACAAATCTAAATATATTTTATATTTGAGATTTTTCAAAGCAGCCACCCTTTGCCTTGATGACAGCTTCACGAGGAATGCTTTTACAACAGTCTTGAAGGAGTTCCCACATATGCTGAGCACTTGTTGGCTGCTTTTCCTTCACTCTGAAGTCCAACTCATCCCAAACCATCTCAACTGGGTAGAGGTTGGGTGATTGTGGAGGCCAAGTGATCTGATGCAGCACTCCACCACTCTCCTTCTTGGTCAAATAGCCCCTACACAGCCTGGAGGTGTGTTTTGGGTCATTTTCCTGTTATAAAACAAATGATAGTCGGACTAAGCGCAAACCAGATGGGATGGCGTATGGCTGCAGAATGCTGTGGTAGCCATGCTGGTTAAGTGTGCCTTGGATTCTAAATAAACCACTGACAGTGTCAACAGCATAGCACCATCACACCTCCACCTCCATGCTTCACGGTGGGAATCACACATCCATTCACCTACTCTGCATCTCACAAAGACATGGCAGTTGGAAACCAAAATCTCAAATTTGGACTCATCAGACCAAAGGACAGATTTCCACCAGTCTAATGTCCAATGCTTGTGTTTCTAGGCCCAAGCAAGTCTCTTCTTATTTTTGGTGTCCTTTAGTAGTGGTTTCTTTTCAGCAATTCGACCATGAAGGCCTGATTTACACAGTCTCCTGTGAACAGTTGATGTTGAGATGCCATAATATGGACTTGGTCTTTTTTACCAAATAGGGCTGTCTTCTGTATACCACCCCTACCTTGTCACAACACAACTGATTGGCTCAAACACTCTAAGAAGGAAAGAAATTCCACAAATGTACTTTTAACAAGGCACAATTGTTAATTGAAATGCATTACAGGTGACTACCTCATGAAGCTGGTTGAGAGAATGCCAAGAGTGTGCAAAGCTGTCATCAAGGCAAAATGTTACTACTTTGAATAATCTCAAAAATGAAATATATTTTGTTTAACACTTGGTTGGTTACTAGATGATTCCATATGTGTTATTTCATAGTTTGATGTCTTCACTATTATTACATCATGTAGAAAATAGTAAAAATAAAGAAAAACCCTTGAAGGAGTAAGTGTGTCAAAACGTTTGACTGGTACTGTACATTCAATAACAAGGTAATCTTATCATAACATGTATCATTCCCCTTCATATTGCCTATATAGAAAATACAGTTTTACTGAAATACAGCAATAGGCAATAACAGAATGCTGTTTCCACAGATATATTAGGGTACATACTTTGGGCAAACTGAAAAAGGAAGATGATTGCAAATGTCCTGTGCTTTTAGGTTTCAGATTTTAACATATTGAATCTAAACGTTGTCACAAAGTTTGCAACAACAATTCAGAACTTAGACCCTAAAAGAACAAGCCAAGGTGAGGGTGACCAGGACCGTAACCCCTAAAAGAACAAGCCAAGGTGAGGGTGACCAGGACCGTAACCACTAAAAGAACAAGCCAAGGTGAGGGTGACCAGGATCGTAACCCCTAAAAGAACAAGCCAAGTTGAGGGTGACCAGGACCGTAACCCCTAAAAGAACAAGCCAAGTTGAGGGTGACCAGGACCGTAACCACTAAAAGAACAAACCAAGGTGACGGTGACCAGGACCGTAACCCCTAAAAGAACAAGCCAAGGTGAGGGTGACCAGGACCGTAACCCCTAAAAGAACAAGCCAAGTTGAGGGTGACCAGGACTGTAACCCCTAAAAGAACAAACCAAGGTGAGGGTGACCAGGACCGTAACCCCTAAAAGAACAAACCAAGGTGAGGGTGACCAGGACCGTAACCCCTAAAAGAACAAACCAAGGTGAGGGTGACCAGGACCGTAACCCCTAAAAGAACAAACCAAGGTGAGGGTGACCAGGACCTTAACCCCTAAAAGAACAAACCAAGGTGAGGGTGACCAGGACCGTAACCCCTAAAAGAACAAACCAAGGTGAGGGTGACCAGGACCGTAACCCCTACAAGAACAAACCAAGGTGAGGGTGACCAGGACCGTAACCCCTAAAAGAACAAACCATGGTGAGGGTGACCAGGACCGTAACCCCTAAAAGAACAAGCCAAGGTGAGGGTGACCAGGACCGTAACCCCTCTAAGAACAAACCATGGTGAGGGTGACCAGGACCAATTAGTTAGGAAGAAACCAGACTCTCTATGATGGAGCTCAGAAGTATACATAGTCCATACACTTCCGGGAAAGTCAACCAGGTACACTTCCGGTACAGTCAACCAGGTACACATCAGGTACAGTCAACCAGGTACACTTCAGGTACAGTCAACCAGGTACACTTTCAGGTACAGTCAACCAGGTCCACTTTCAGGTACAGTCAACCAGGTACACTTCAGGTACAGTCAACCAGGTACAGTCAACCAGGTACACTTCAGGTACAGTCAACCAGGTACACTTTCAGGTACAGTCAACCAGGTACACTTTCAGGTACAGTCAACCAGGTACAGTCAACCAGGTACAGTCAACCAGGTACACTTCAGGTACAGTCAACCAGGTACACTTTCAGGTACAGTCAACCAGGTACAGTCAACCAGGTACACTTTCAGGTACAGTCAACCAGGTACACTTCAGGTACAGTCAACCAGGTACACTTCAGGTACAGTCAACCAGGTACACTTCAGGTACAGTCAACCAGGTACACTTCAGGTACAGACAACCAGGTACACTTTCAGGTACAGTCAACCAGGTACACTTCAGGTACAGTCAACCAGGTACACTTCAGGTACAGTCAACCAGGTACACTTTCAGGTACAGTCAACCAGGTACACTTTCAGGTACAGTTAACCAGGTACACTTTCAGGTACAGACAACCAGGTACACTTTCAGGTACAGACAACCAGGTACACTTTCAGGTACAGTCAACCAGGTACACTTCAGGTACAGTCAACCAGGTACACTTTCAGGTACAGTCAACCAGGTACACTTTCAGGTACAGACAACCAGGTACACTTTCAGGTACAGTCAACCAGGTACACTTCAGGTACAGTCAACCAGGTACACTTCAGGTACAGTCAACCAGGTACAGTCAACCAGGTACAGTCAACCAGGTACAGTCAACAAGGTACACTTCAGGTACAGTCAACCAGGTACACTTCAGGTACAGTCAACCAGGTCCACTTTCAGGTACAGTCAACCAGGTACACTTCAGGTACAGTCAACCAGGTACACTTCACCCTTACATTGCTATGGTTTTTTAAGTCTACTGTGTGTGATGTGTTAACATACTGTACATCATGCCTGTTAATCCTAAAATGAACAGTAAAGCTTTTGACATATTGAAGGTGTGTGACCTCTGACCTGTGTGCCCTGAGGACCAATCACAGGGAAATAGGTGACAACCCGGAACAGGAAGTCCTTGAGCTTGGCAAAGTTATTGGATCCGATGCTCCATGACTCATCCACCAGGAACACTATGTCTGCCTTCACCCTGCCACACACTGCAACACACACACACGCACATGGAGGCACGCATGCACACACAGGAACGAGCGTGCAGGTGCGCACACACACACACACAGGTCATGGTGACAGTGATATTGGTTGTTAGCAAACATTATTATCATCAGACAGAACATTGCTAAAGGAACATCTTCAGTCTTAAGAAGCAGTCTCTAATGGAGGTAAGTGGTGTTATTCTTCAGTCCTAAGAAGCAGTCTCTAATGGAGGTAAGTGCAGTTATTCTGAGGGTCTTAAGAACAGTCTCTAATGGAGGTAAGTGCTGTTATTCTTCAGTCTTAAGAAGCAGTCTCTAATGGAGGTAAGTGCAGTTATTCTGAGGGTCTTAAGAAGCAGTCTCTAATGGAGGTAAGTGGTGTTATTCTGAGGGTCTTAAGAACAGTCTCTAATGGAGGTAAGTGCTGTTATTCTGAGGGTCTTAAGAAGCAGTCTCTAATGGAGGTAAGTGCAGTTATTCTGAGGGTCTTAAGAAGCAGTCTCTAATGGAGGTAAGTGCAGTTATTCTGAGGGTCTTAAGAACAGTCTCTAATGGAGGTAAGTGCTGTTATTCTTCAGTCTTAAGAAGCAGTCTCTAATGGAGGTAAGTGCAGTTATTCTGAGGGTCTTAAGAAGCAGTCTCTAATGGAGGTAAGTGGTGTTATTCTGAGGGTCTTAAGAACAGTCTCTAATGGAGGTAAGTGCTGTTATTCTGAGGGTCTTAAGAAGCAGTCTAATGGAGGTAAGTGCTGTTATTCTTCCATCCTAAAAAGCAGTCTCTAATGGAGGTAAGTGCTGTTATTCTGAGGGGCTGTCAGTTTGCTCTGATTGTAATGCCTAACAGCTATCTATATAGGTACTATAAATACTTCTGTTACCTGGCCCTGGTCCAACAGTTATCTCTGTATCCAAAGCCAATACGTTTCTGGTATTGGTGGTAAAATGGCCGACGCTGGTGGTGGTAAGATGGCCGACGCTGGTGGTGGCTGCAGCTGTTTTGACAACGGTGGTGCTTGGGGGTTTCTTTGCGGTGCCGGCGGGGGTTTTGGAGGGGGCTTTGGTGACGGTGGAGCGGGTGTGGGCTTTGGTGGCTTTGGCTGCGTTGGGGTGGGAGGCGGTGAGGGTGTGAGGGAGGAGAGGGGAAGGCGTGACAGGTAAAGACTGGACAGGCACCAGAGGACGGTTCTTGGCCACTGAAAGGAAATTTCAGATTCATATACAGTAGTGTTGTGCTTGGACACATTTCACATGATATACTGTGTACATTATAATTTATTACATTTTTATAGTCACATACATGGATAGATGCAGTATATTGTGTTGTTCTACAGGGTTAGCCATATTAGTACGGGCCCCCTGGAGCCGGTTAAGTGCCTTGCTCAAGGGCACAGACGGATTTTTCCTCTTGTTAGCTCAATTATTAGAACCGGCAACCTTTCGGTTACTGGCCCAACACTCTAACCGCTAGCCTGTCCTACACCTACTGTACACCATAGTAATTACTTAGTAATAACTTATGTCATGACCTAGTAAGTACATGAACCAGCATTGGGTTTCCTGTATGATAGATGGTTTCCTGTGAAGTGTATAACAATGTAATGGACAGCTCTCAAAACGTTGCATTTCTTACAGCTGAGGATCGCAGCACTCAACAATTGTTTTTGTTGTGGTTTTTGAACTTTTGAGTGAGCACGTTGTTTATGGTGCCAGTGAGCTGGAGCCATAACGTGAAGAGGTGTTAAGCTTTACCTATCCTGTGGTTGATAGAGGTGATGGGTCCCTCCACCTCTCCATACAGAGGTCTGATGGTGAAGATGTAGGTCCTGCCATACAGCAGATCACTCAGCTTAAACATGCTGGCAGAAGGGCCAAGCTTCTCCTTTTTGGTGTCCAACTCTGAAGAGAAAAATTGTACCCATATGTGGTAAAAAAAAAATCCTCTGGTTGGTCAAAGAGGTTGTAAAAAGTGACAAACACAAAATAATTGTCATCGCTGTAAAAACACATAACCCAGCCCAATTCCAAGGGTAACTCAGGTTTCCCCATCACAATAACAGTTTGGAACAATTGACAATTTACAGGACAAAATTACCATTTACATCGTGAATTCACCCCTATTTCACCCCTAATTCACCCCTATTTATTGTGCCTACATAATGATTTCTATTAACTATGGCCTCCAAACACTTCACACTGGGGAAGATGAAACCTAGAATAGTTGATAAAATCCCCAGGAAGTAGTCTTCTCGTGTGACAGAGATGACCAAAAAGTGATCGGAACATGAAAGACAAACATTTATACTTTAGGCAGTTTATTGAAGGAAATGACTTGGATGAGAGAGAGGGGCGCTGTGTAAATAAACCCCCCACCCCCACTGCCATGCTCACACAAAGTCATTAACACAGACTGATGTCACTAACATAGGCCCCATTCCAATTGTATGACTGGCAGCTGACAGCCATGTGGTGGAGCCCTTGGGTTCCCCTACCCAGTCATGTCTAGTCAGTGACAATGGGAAATGGGAGGGCCTCACAAAGGCATTTTTAAGAAAGATCTTAAGATATACCTTTTTGCTGTGCTTTTACTTAGGGTGCATTTATTTAATTTATTTTATACTATCTATTTAACATATTTTTATTTATTCAAATGCGTTAGTCTCTTATGTCCACAGTTTTTAAAATAACTGTTTTACTATTTCTATTTGCCACATTTTGAAACCAGTGTTTTTCTCTTTCTCTCCTTTTATAACTGTGTTTGTTTAAGCATTTTGAATTGCATCCTCTGTAAGTAATGTGCTGTACTATTAGATTGATTGAGGAAGAAAGCATTACTAAGGATTTTGAATGAGGCCATAGCCTGACGTGATCATCTGTGCTGGTGTCACATTCTGATGTGATTGGCTGTGCTGGTGTCACAGCCTGATGCGATTGGCTGTGCTGGTGTCACAGCCTGATGTGGTTTGCTGTGCTTTGACCTCTGACCTGAGATGTGCCTCCAGGAGAGCAGGTACCCAGAAGCCCCGGCAACTCTGATCCAGTTGAGGGAAGTGCTGCTGTCTGTGGTGTTCAGCGCTGCGAAGCCGTTCACTTTAGGCAGGTCCACTGGAACACAATCAACACATCATTGAAGTGTTTGAGAAAGACTGTGCAGACTCACTGATCTACAAATCACCTTGCATCCCAAATAACTACTCATTATCTGATCAAGATTATAGGTTCTGCGCCTGGCCTTGCTCAAACTGATCCCCTCAACCACACAGAATAACTTTAAGATACTTTTTGGGCTAGGTGGTGGTGCTAGGTGGTGGTGCTAGGTGATGGTGCTAGGTGGTGGTGCTAGGTGGTGGTTCTAGGTGGTGGTCCTAGGTGGTGGTGCTAGGTGGTGGTTCTAGGTGGTGGTGCTAGGTGGTGGTGCTAGGTGAGTAGAGACGTGTGACAGGTCTACATTTCAGTCATTTAGCAGTCACTCTTATCCAGAGGAATATCTGAGAGGTGTCGCCATAGTTCAGTACTCACAGGTGCGTGCAGTGACCAGGAACGGGCTCCCTTCTCGGTCCCCCACCATAGATGCCACCTGGATCTTATAGGCCGAGCTCTCCTGTAACTTAGGGATGGTGAAGGAGGTCGTGGAGGAAGAGACTAGCTGGGACTTCTCATCGCCACCTAGAGGCAGAGAGGTCAACATGCATGGGATATATATATAGGTCAGGACAGAAGGATAGCCTACAGCTATTTCACAACAATCTTTCCTTTATGCCTCACAGCCTCTCTCCTCACCTTGAAGAACTTAGGTCTGTGGGGAGGGACCATGTCCTCTAATACAAGAGGGAATGTGAGGGGATGCAAGGAAGCATGAAAGACGAATTGAGATAGAGCCTACATTTTTATTTCACCTTTATTTAACCAAGTAGGCTAGTTGAGAACAAGTTCTGACTTACAACTGCGACATGGCCAATATAAAGCATAGCAGTGTGATACAAACAACAACACAGAGTTACACATGGAATAAACAAACATACAGTCAATAACACAATATAAAAAGTATATATACAGTGTGTGCAAATGAGGTCGGATAAGGGAGGTAAGGCAATAAATAGGCCATGATGGTTAAGTAATTACAATATCGCAATTAAACACTGGAGTGATAGATGTGCAGAAGATGAATGTGCAAGTAGAGATACTGGGGTGCAAAGGAGCAAATAAATCAAATAAATCACAGTATAGGGGGTGAGGAAATTGGATGGGCTATTTACAGATTGGCTATGTACAGGTGCAGTAATCTGTGAGCTGCTCTGACAGCTGGTGCTTAAAGTTAGTGAGGGAGATAAGAGTCTCCAACTTCAGTGATGTTTGCAGTTCGTTCCAGTCATTGGCAGCAGAGAACTGGAAAGAAAGGCAACCAAATAGGAATTGGCTTTGGTGAGATATACCTGCTGGAGCACGTGCTACGGGTGGGTGCTGCTAAGGTGACCAATGAGGTGAGATAAGGCGGGGCTTTACCTTGCTAAGACTTATAGATGACCAGGAGCCAGTGGGTTTGGGAACGAATATGAGGGCCAGCCAACGAGAGCATACAGGTCGCAGTGGTGGGTAGTATACGGGGCGTTGGTGGTGTGTGTTTGTGTGTCAACGTGTGTGTGTCCATACATGCATGTGTGTGTTCCTCACCATGGAAGGGGCTCCAGGAGATCTTGTAGCCAGTGACCCCAGGTGTTCTCCTCCAGGTCAGTATGAAGGAGTTGACTCCGACATCCACCACCTTCACCTCCTTGACCGCCTGGATCAGCTCTGACTCTGTCACCGACGCTGACAGAACCACATCAACAATAGATGTAGGTTCATTTAAGATAAACAATACATGTGTGGTGAGCTTTCTGCCACAAAATGGCTGCCGCTACATGGATGCTACACATCGGTGGTGAATGAGGCGAGTTTCTGCCTTTCAATGTTGACCACTTTGAGCATACCTTGAATACATATACAATCAATTATCTTTTTAAATGTTGTGACAATGTTCCTCATTCAACAACACAACAGCCTGGATGGATTTCTTCAATGTAAATGAAGTACTTTCTGTTCAGAGTTTCTAACAGTAGAAACAAACTCAGATAGAATTATTAGATGATAACAACCATGTCAGGCAGCAGTGACACACACACACACACACACACACACACACACACACACACACACACACACACACACACACACACACACACACACACACACACACACACACACACACACACACACACACACACACACACACACACACACACACACAGCAGTGGTTAAAACACAAGCCTCAAGTGTCTACAAAGGGAACCTCGGTTATAATAGGAAGCTCAAGTATATGACCTGTCAATCAAACAAGGGCACCACCAGTCTACAAGGGTACAAGGGGCGTAACGTTCCACATCTCCCAACTTAATTACAACATCAGGACTTCATCCACAGGGCTGTGTGTTTATGTAAATGTCCAGTGACTCAGTGTTACACTCCATATTTTCTGTTTAATGTATTTACGAAAGTTCAATCAGTAAGGCTGGTCTGAATGGATCATCACTTTTCAATGACGTCTTTACTCGATTGAAATAACAGTGGTCTGTCTCGTTCAAATCACATGTGTTTCCATACACAAGTGTGATTACATTACCCACAGCAACGTCAACCACTGTTTACATGTGTTTCCATGCACAAGTGTGATTACATTACCCACAGCAACGTCAACCACTGTTTACATGTGTTTCCATGCACAAGTGTGATTACATTACCCACAGCAATGTCAACCACTTCCCATGCACATGTGTGATTACATTACCCACAACAACGTCAACCACTGTTTACATGTGTTTCCATGCACAAGTGTGATTACATTACCCACAGCAACGTCAACCACTGTTTACATGTGTTTCCATGCACAAGTGTGATTACATTACCCACAGCAACGTCAACCACTGTTTACATGTGTTCCCATGCACAAGTTTCCATGCACAAGTGTGATGCACAAGTGTGATTACATTACCCACAGCAACGTCAACCACTGTTTACATGTGTTCCCATGCACAAGTGTGATTACATTACCCACAGCAACGTCAACCACTGTTTACATGTGTTTCCATGCACAAGTGTGATTACATTACCCACAGCAACGTCAACCACTGTTTACATGTGTTCCCATGCACAAGTGTGATTACATTACCCACAGCAACGTCAACCACTATTTACATGTGTTTCCTTGCATATGCGTTTGGATTCCCAGTATCTTAAATGAGTTGTTTGTATACAGCACCTACCAAGCACATTGCTGTGACTGCAGACTCCACTGACGTCATAGGGGCAAATCCTAGCAACCACTTGAGTCGAAAATTCACTCAGTCTCCCAATAACATTAATGTATGAATAAGTGAAAAAGTCCAATACCCACCATCACCACTGTGGGAAAATAAAATCATGCACAAGTTTGGATTTACCCCATACTCTCTCTCCAGGTACCTGTGAGCTGTGAGAGGGAGATTTCTGGCCCCTCTGTGTTGCCGTAGACAGCGTGGATGCTGACTATGTAGACTGTCTCTGGGTTGAGGCCCTCAGTGCGGTGGAAGAGAACGCTGCGGTCCAAATACTGGGACTGGGGAGTGTTGCCATCTGTGTGACACAGCCAATTAAAAGACTCAGGCACACACAAACATTTACACACACACACAAACATTTACACACACACACAAACATTTACACACACACACACACACACACACACACACACACACACACACACACACACACACACACACACACACACACACACACACACACACACACACACACACACACACACACACACACACACACACACACACACACACACACACACACACAGGCTACATTCATCTTTGAAGTTGAGATAAGGTTATATTTAGGATTTGGATCAAGAAGCCCACTACAGTACCGATGTTCCAGGTGAGTTTGTACTCGGTGGACCCCACGACGGGACTCCACTCCACGTCGATGGAGGAACTGGTGTAGGAAGTCACGTGGAAGTTAGACACATATCCCAAAGGGGCTAGTGGAGAGAGAAGAGGGGATACAAGGCAACATGACGAAGACGCAGGGAGTCAGGAAGCAGGTGCAGTCGGTGAGTTTAATCAGAACGAACATAGAGAGAATACAAAAACATAAAACAAAACTGCATGATGGGAGATACGGCCGAGTGCCAGATAAAGGGGTAGTGATGAAAATACACTGGACTAGGAAAGAGGACACGTTGGACTCACAGGTGCGGAAGGTAGCTGAGACGCCGGGACCCACCAGCGATCCAAACAGCACATAAAGAGACAGGACATACTCTGTGTCATGGACCACGTTCTTCAGAAGGTGCTCTGTGGTGGAGCCGTTCAGAGCCAGCTGCCTAGGACGGTCCCGACCCACAAACTCTGGAAGAATAACACACACATAACAATGGAGTAGGGGGAGGATTAGGGCCTAAGCCCTGATCTAACAGTTTAGTGTTTTGCCCATGATGGAAATCACCTGCTATTGGAGGACAACTCCTTTGGACCAATGGAGTGTTCACTTGAGTTTATTTTACCTTTATTTAACTAGGCAAGTCAGTTAAGAACAAATTCCTATTTTCAATGACGGCCTAGGAACAGTGGGTTAACTGCCTGTTCAGGGGCAGAACGACAGATTTGTACCTTGTCAGCTCGGAGATTTGAACTTGCAACCTTCAGGTTACTAGTCCAACGCTCTAACCACTAGGCTACCCTGCTGGTTACTAGTCCAACGCTCTAACCACTAGGCTACCCTGCCGCCTCTACGCTCTAACCACTAGGCTACCCTGCCGCCTCTACGCTCTAACCACCAGGCTACCCTGCCGCCTCTACGCTCTAACCACTAGGCTACCCTGCCGCAGTTGTGTCTGATGATTTGCAAAATTGCTCACTATGTAGCTTAATATAATGAGTTAATTAGCAATTAGGTCTCTCTTCGTACTCAACTTAATGAATCCCTTAATGAATACTCAACTTAACGACGTTCCATTCAATTTGTCCTTTTCATATTGCTTTACAGCTCATTACAGGCAAATCAAATCATCGAAAGCAAGTAATTCTACAGACATTGGGATTGTTTGATGATACCTTTCGTTTCCAAGTGTAGCTCTGTTGATATTAAAAGCATCCTGAGTTTTAAAAAGAAAAGTCAAGCAGTCGTGAGGGCAATGAGAAGAGGATACGTGAACAGAAACCAACATAAACCCCAAAATAACTCCCATCATCATCTCCACATGAAAGGACAAGGCACCCTACTCTCCCTCCTCCATCTCTTCATCTGGCTTGATCAATCCCTTTTCTCACACACCTTTATTCACACATTCCCCCCTTTCCTGTCATCCCCATATGAACATCATCAGAAGCCCGTCCCCTCATTAAAACAACCCCCGTATCCCTCCATCTCTCCTTTTATTTTCCTGTTTTCTGAGGGGGTGGCCATGATGCCAGCTTGTCACATGGAAATGACGCTGGTACTACCGAGTGACATGGTGGGGAGCCCAGTCCTGGCATTTCAAAGGATCCGTGTCGTGTCCCCACAGGGACGCTCAGAAGGGTGACATCAAATACACCCCCCACCTTCTTTCTATCCATAAGCCCGCTGCAGAATCTTCCTCCAATCATGTTCTAGTGATGCTGGTTTTGATAGACACGGTGAGACAGAGGGATGGTAGGTAGGTACACAGAGTTGGGGAGACATCGTCAGAGATACATCACGCATGAGAGAGAAAAGGAGAGAGAGAGAAGAGGGGAGAGAAAGGAGAGAGAGAGAAAGAGGAGAGAGAAAGAATTACAAGAGGAAGAGATGCTCAAAGGGAGGACAGGAGGACAGAGTACAATAGAAAGAGAGGGAGAGGGGGGTGGAGAGAGAAAGAGAGAGATAGAGGCCCTGTCAAGAAAGAACCTCTAGCCCCTAGCTCCAGACACACTTCTGGAGATCTGAGAGGATTGGACAGGGATAAGCAATATGTTAAAACATTCCACCTAGCCTATCAAATCAAATCCCCTCAGATCTTCACAAGTGTCTAGGGGGTAGGGGGGTTGTTTTTGGGCAGGGCTTTGGTTTCTATTGTGCAAGTATATTGTGTAGAGGTGAGAGGTCACCTGGAGTGGGCCCCCAGGCTAGTCTGTAGCCGGTGGCCCCAGGGACAGAGTTCCAGGAGACCATGGCACTGTTGGTGCTCACTGCCGATGCCTTCAGAGTCTGGACTGCACTGCTCTCCACTGGCACAGGGAGACGGGAGAGAGAGGGGAGAGAATTTAACTATCATTATGGATAGAATGTTAGTTATTGTACAGCTGCATGATGAAGGGAGATGGCCTCGGCCGGCACACAGCTCTCCACTGGCACAGGGAGACGGGAGAGAGAGGGGAGAGAAGTTAACTATCATTATGGATAGAATGTTAGTCATTGTACAGCTGCATGATGAAGGGAGATGGCCTCGGCCGGCACACAGCTCTCCACTGGCACAGGGAGACGGGAGAGAGAGGGGAGAGAATTTAACTATCATTATGGATAGAATGTTAGTCATTGTACAGCTGCATGATGAAGGGAGATGGCCTCGGCCGGCACACTGCTCTGGCACAAGGCTCTGGTAGAAAGAACTGTATTATGGGTGTCATTTAGGACACAACCATAATGTTCAGAAGTTGACTCATCCTGTACATAGTCCCAGTTTCCATGGTAACTCACGTGTCTTGGCTGGAGTAGAGATGACAGGGCCCTCGATGTCCACAAAGATGGGGTTGATGGTGATGGCGTACTCAGTGCCTGGGTGGAGGCCCTGGATCATGTAGAAGTTAAAGGTCTCCCCCAGGTTCACATTCTCTCTATGGCCCTCTGGAGGTAAAGGAGGGGAGGGGGGTTGGTTATCTGTGATCGTGCCTTCGTAAAGTATTCAGACCACTAGAATATTTCTAAATGTTGTTACGTTACAGCCTTATTCTAAAATGTATTAAATGACAAAAATTCCACAGCAATCTACACACAATACCCCATAAAGACAGTGAAAAAAATGTGGTTGAAATTTTTGCAAATTTCTTAAAAGTATAAAACAGAAATACCTTATTTACATAAGTATTCAGACCCTTTGCAATGAGACTCGAAGTTGAGCTCAGGTGCATCCTGTTTCCATTGATCGTCCTTGAGATGTTTCCACAACTTAATTGGAGTCCACCCGGGGTAAATACAATTGATTGGACATGATTTGGAAAGGCACACAACTGTCTATAAAAGGTCCCTCAGTTGACAGTGCATATCAGAGCAAACACCAAGCCATGAGGTCGCATGAATTGTTCGTAGAGCTCCGAGACAGGATTGTGTCGAGGCACAGATCTGGGGAAGGGTAACAACATTTTTCTGCTGCATCGAAGGTCCACAAGACCACAGTGCCCACCATCATGTTTAAATGGAAGAAGTTTGGAACCACCAAGACTCTTCCTAGAACTGGCCGCCATGCCAAACTGAGAAATCGGGAGAGAAGGGCCTTGGCCAGGGAGGTGACCAAGAACCCGATGGTCAACTCTGACAGAGCTCTAGAGATGACAGAACCTTCCAGAAGGACAATCATATCTGCAGCACTCCACCAATCAGGCCTTTATGGTAGAGTGGCCAGATGGTAGCCACTCCTCAGTAAAAGGTACATGAAACCCCATTTGTAGTTTGCCAAAAGGCACCTAAAGACTCTCAGACCATGAGAAATAAGATTCTCTGGTCTGATGAAACCAAGATTGAACTGTTTGGACTGAATGCCAAGCATCATGTCTGGAGGAAACCTGGCACCATCCTTACTGTGAAGCATGGTGGTGGCAGCATCATGCTGTGGGGATGTTTTTCTACGGCAGGGAATGGGAGACTAGTCAGGATCGAGGCAAAATGAACAGAGCAAAGTACAGAGAGATCCTTGATGAAAACCTGCTCCAGAGCAGAATCTCAGACTGGTGCGAAGGTTCACCTTATATTATTATTATTATTATTATTATTATTATTATATTATATTCACCTTCCAACAGGACAACAACCCTAAGCACACAGCCAAGACAATGTAGGAGTGGCTTCGGGACAAGTCTCTGAATGTCCTTGAGTGGGAAGAAGTCCCCAAATACAGGTGT
This sequence comes from Oncorhynchus gorbuscha, assembly GCF_021184085.1. Taxonomy (NCBI): domain Eukaryota; kingdom Metazoa; phylum Chordata; class Actinopteri; order Salmoniformes; family Salmonidae; genus Oncorhynchus; species Oncorhynchus gorbuscha. The sequence goes on along the minus strand of NW_025745867.1, from coordinate 1,745 downwards.
GCCAAGCTTGTAGCGTCATACCCAAGAAGACTCGAGGCTGTAGTCGCTGCCAAAGGTGCTTCAACAAAGTACTGAGTAAAGGGTCTGAATACTTATGTAAATGTGAACCTGTTTTTGCTCTGTCATTATGGGGTATTGTGTGTAGATTGATGAGAATGAGGCTGTCATGTAACACAATGTGGAAAATGTCAAGGGGTTGGAATACTTTCCGAAGGCACCCTATACTCTGTATGCAGGCTGTATGGTGATTTCACAGACACTGTGTCTGAGTGGTCAATGTGTGTTCAGCGTGTCTTCTGGGGGATCTTGGTAACACACTGCTAATAGGGTCCCAGTACCTGAGGAGGACCAGGTGAGGCGATACCCCGTGGCCCCCTTCACTGAGCCCCAGCGGGCCTGGACGGTGTCTGTGGTGGCGTTTTGGACCAGGAGCTGCTGCACTGGCACCAGTTTCACTGCAGAATAGATACACACACACACACACACACACACACACACACACACACACACACACACACACACACACACACACACACACACACACACACACACACACACACACACACACACACACACACACACACACACACACACACACACTCTCAGTTAGGGGAGGAGCACTAATGAATATCTTTTCTTTAATATTTACATACATTTTACCAATGTAATTTGATGGAGAACAGACCAACTGCATCACCCACAGATGGTGAAATACATGACCCACAGCCTGGAAATCTGATCAACATGTTGGGAGAAGCTACACTGCCACTTAGTGGACAGTCATAGAAAAACAACTTATTACAGTCAGAAAGGTGTGAAATAGGGTGTTAAGCTTCTATTGAAATATATATTTCATAACCAATTGACTTAGATTTCAAAGGCAATGGAAGCATCCTGATTCCTCACCATTTTCTAGAAGTGTTCCACAACTTGTAAACTCCCATTGATTTCAAAGCATAGGATTGGTTTTAGGCAGGTAGACTAGCAGTGTCGGGACAGTAACCTAAAGGTCACTGGTTTCGCATCCCAGAAATCTCTCTGTGCCCTTGAACAAGGCACTTAACCCTAATAGCTCCTGTAAGTCTCTCTCTCTCTAGCGTCTGCTAAATAACTCAAATTAAAATTCTAGCTGTTGGTCGACACATTCAGCAGGGTCACTTACGTGTTTTGCCGACGATCGAGACAGATTGGCTGGGGCCCTGGGGGTAGATAGCAAAGATACTGACAGTGTACTTCTTATCCTCCTCCAAGCTGTCAATCACATGGGAGGAGGTGTCGCCGCGCAGCACCTGCTCATAGGTCAGTCCTGGCCGGTCGGCTGCATGGGGTCAGGACACAATTCATCTTTCATGGACAGACTACTTAAACATAAAACAAATTATGCTGGATTTTATTTCTGGGTTTACAGATTTTAAGACAAAATGGGTATGCCTGTTACATTCTGTACCAGGAGAGATAACTACCTTCAATAAAGACATTTATAAATTCTGTACCGGGTACTACATTTGTTATAACACCACAAGAGAATGGGAGCCATGATGTCAAGTAAAGGGATTATGACAAAATATGTCTCCCTGTCTAATTCTTTAGCCATCGCAGTGTCAAAGTTGTTTTGACACCGCAAGAGACGGACGGGGTCATCAGAGGCCTGATATCTAGTAGAGGAAAAGTGAAGGGGTCATCAGAGGCCTGATATCTAGTAGAGGAAAAGTGAAGGGGTCATCAGAGACATGATATCTAGTAGA